>NW_017731399.1:5300449-5301747 GCF_001890085.2 Hipposideros armiger
ATCGCCAGCGACTCACGGCAGCCCAGCTCCAGGTTGAGCTGTTGTTCAGCATCTTAGCTGTAGAGGGCAGTGTCACTGGCCCTCATATGTGGGATCGGAACCGGGGCCTCTGGCATCCCAAGCCAGCTCTTAACCATCGCGCCACTTGGCTGGCCCCCTTCAACCATTTTAATACTAAAATCTCTCAATTTGATGTTTAAAACCAAAAACATATTATGACACCAATGAATCAAAATTTGAGTGTTTTCCAACACTAAAGACAATACAAACTTATAAAATAATCTAATACTTGGCAATATTTGCCTAATATAATGGAAGGGATTATAGTTGCAAAAGTGAAATCCAGCAAGATGCTGCCTTTTAGCCAAGGAATCTTCAAAGGACTGGTATGTTCTTACTCATATTAACAGCTGCTGAAACACATTCTTTGAAAAATCCTCACTTTCTTCCAGGGTGGAGTTTCCCAAAGCATTCCAGGCTAAAATCTAAACGAACACAGCGCCAAAACTGAGCAATACCACAAAACGCATACTTCCTTTAAAACAACTTGGACACTTTACTTGGAAGAGAGGAAGAATAAAGGACAAAGCTCTCATCATTTGCTCTGTTTACACCACAATGGCTTCTGGACAAGGAGCTGTGGCGGTCATCCTGCACAACTGGTCGAAGTGCATCACTGCTCAAGGAGAATGCCTCTGGTGAGGAGAGACGCAAAAAAGAAGCCCACTGGAAGCTAAGAGGGCTGTGGCACACCAAGTAATTTCAAGCCTCAGAGAAGGAGGCCAGCAAACAAATGCTCAGAAGCTATCAGAACACCACAGAGGACAAACACTTTCAGATCCAGGGAGATATCTGCTGCTTACTTGAGTCTTTGCAGTGCAATGATTTGAAAACCAGATAATAACCCAAGTTTTTGTAAAGTGAAGCGTGAAGTGGGGTAATCAGGGACCTGAGTTAGGGCAGAATTCCCCCAGTTTTGTAATGTTGCACTGTTAAGTTATGCGGAGCTGCTGCAGCAGGGGAGGAGCAGAGAGGAGAGGCACATCAGATAAAACGTGGCCGGGGACAGATACGCCATATTAAAAACAAAAACAAAAAAACAATCCAGCAGGGACTGTCCTTCAGTTATCCCTCGAGAATCACCATGTGCAACCTTTGGTCACTCGACTTTTCTCTCCTTTCAATCAGGGGAACAGGAATCATTTCTTTTAAAAGTATATTATTTGTCTGCTCTTCCCATATAGCCTCTTATTTTACGTGGCTCCTTCACTTAAAAACAAAAACAATCCTCACACTTA
>NW_017731399.1:5302162-5363641 GCF_001890085.2 Hipposideros armiger
AAACAGATACAATTGAGTGGATGTTGTCCCAAATAATCATTGAAATAAAACTAATGGATCACATTATAGCAACAATGAATGCCATCTTGGTGTCTTGTAACCAAAGAGCTCCCTATACACTGGCAGAGTGAATGGATATACACTGGTGTTTCCATCTTGAAAATGAGATTACTATGTAATAATACAATGGGGATATCATCAAATTTTAGAAATGGGGCCAAATATTCAGACAGAAATAGAGACAGCTGGTCCATCTTCACACACTGTTGATCAAAGCTCTCCAGATTACAGAGGGGGCACCTAACCCTACAGACCAGACTAATTCTATTTAATTGGTTTCAGAAGAAATTTTTTAAAAATAAGTAATAAGGATGGGAAGCTTTCATCAGGGATTAGCATTCATTGAAAAAAACTGAGATTTCATTTCTACACAGTTAGAAGGCATCTGCTACTTGGGGATAAGAATCAAACACAAAACTCCTTGAGATATTTTTACACACATTAAGGACTTCAGAATTCTTGACTGAGGTCTTACCATCACTGTACTCATTAACAAGAGACACTGACTGCCACAGAAGAAATAATCTACACAAAGTAATCCCGAAGCCATAAAGTGATGTTAAATTCCCCCTAAAGGTAAACCTCTCACACTCCTCTGTTTAGGTGTTGGCTAATGACCCAATTATTTACACAATATGCAAACTAAGGGTAATAACGTTGGGCAATTTGTATTTGATGCTGAAGTATGGTCTCCTGGCTCCTAACTGCAGAAAGAGATGAAGTGAATGGTTAACTGGGGGCTAATCAAGTCCTATGACAAACAAGATCACAGTTCTTAGTGAACAGGCACTCTTTATAACCACAGCCTAAATCATTAATATGAAGGTCTTGGTGATTTATATCAAGGAAAAGAGCTTGACTCACCATGTAATAAGGAATTTTATCAAGGGTATTCACTGATAGGAAATACTTGACCAGTTTCTTATAAACCCATTCTAAAATCTTTCAACTCAACTCGGCAGATGTGCTGACAATAATTATATAATCTGAACACCTGATTTTCAGCAACTCCAAAATGAACGCGACCATGTCTCACAAACAGCAGTGCCCCAGACGAACGAAGACAATGCAATTCGCATGCTTATGCACATCGCTACCTGCAGACGCCAAAACAGTAGTTACGTCTGCAACACACAAAATCACACAGCGAGCTGTGGCTGTCTTCTACTTCCTATCAATAGAGGCCTTCATCTACAGGCCTACTTCCAGATATTCCAACGGGAAAATAAATATGTATCCACATGTTAAAAAGTCAACTCACATTACATGATGAAAATCTGGTCTTTTTGCTACAGACTGGATAAATCCGCTTGTCTTTTTCTCTTTAGTGCAGACACAGTAAGAGAAGTGCTAGGCAGTACCCTTAATGCATCATCAGAGAAAATCCAAAAAAAGAAAAAGCGAATTAAGGTTTCCTTTCTAAAAACAATTTTCATTTTATCTTTATTCCTAAATGACTTAGGTCCTCCACTTCAAAATGCATATGATTATTTAACATTTTTGCTATAAAATAAACTCGAACAACGTCAACTTAAATTATTGAGCGAGAACAAAAAATGACTCGCACCCACTTTCATGGCCTGGTTGCCTAGTAGGTCTCAGTAAGCCCGCTGACCCATCATTTTGAGGAAGGGAAGAAATGGATATCAAAATTCCATCCTACATGTGAGAGATACTGATGAGTGGGACAAGTTAGAGGAAACAAAACAGATACAGTATCAACTTCAAGAATTTCCTCCTTCCTCAATTGTGCTGTGTCGGGGGTTATGATGGAGTTGCAGGCAGAAAAACAGCCCTTTCTAAGAGACCTGGGTGGGGGAATGAACTGGAGCTGGAAGACAGGCAACAGTTATATTACTGTTTCCCAAAGGACAGGATAACAAAGGCTGGAGGAATGTTCCAACACCGACACACAAAATACGAACTGCTTACAAATGTCAGACATTCTACTGCGTTCATTCTATCTAGGGAAGACGTCTGCTTCCACACATGTATATTCACCCTCTAGGGTACTTTAAAACTCAAAGAAGCCTCCCTTCCTAATTCCCTCAATCAGAAAAGAGAGTAGAAAATCGTTTAGCAGCATTCCAGATCATTTGTGCCAATTGAGATGATTCATGTGCTGCTTTCCCAGACTAAATGGGCTGCGGCCAGCACTTTCAAGTCAACAGGGGTGGGAGAGCAGGACCTAATTACAGCTCTGAGTCACTGTCTACAAGCTCCCTCAGCCCAGTGGGCCATCCCCCACAGAGGCACCATATCAGCTGGAGGTATCAAAACAAGCCAAGTCTACAAATCCCTTTATATAAAAATTAAATAAGACGGCATTCCACAAGAAATAAAAATATCAGTTCATTGAATTGATTGTTTTCAAAGAAAATTTTCAATAGGCTTTTTCCCTTAAAAAGCACCTATAACACTGACGTTTTGAGAAGAAAATGGACATATTGGGTTGTCGGAAAAGTCATGACGCATTTTTGCAACGAAAAACATAGAAAAATACGTCATGACTTTTCCGACAACTCAATAAAACATATTACAGGATGACAGCTTAACTATCTTGCATTTCTTGAGTCTATATTTAGCCAGATGTACAAAATGGTGTACTATCTTCAACTCTGGTCCTCTCCAAAGGGAGAGGTTAAGTACTCTTCTCATAGGAGCCTCATTGATGGGAGTGTTTCCACTTGGGGGCTAATCTTCTAACATTGGCAACATCTGAATTTAAGACCCTGCGTGCTAATCTTCTAACATTGGCAACATCTGAATTTAAGACCCTGCGTGCACAATGGAGGAAAAAACCTAAAGCTAGGTATATTTAAATAAAATTGAAAGAATCCTTTATTTTAGTAACAACCAGAAAATGCATGCGCACGGCACAAAAACCTAAATTTGATTTTAACAAAAGATGGTACTGCTTTCCTTCCTGTAACATGGATACAACACATATGAATTAAGGGGAATGGGAAGGGGGAATCTTTTGGGTTTACTATTTAGTCACATGTTAAACATGTAAGCAAAGATAACACCCTGGGGGGGAAAAAAAGAATTCTCTTTTGTCACAAATCTTTCTCTGACACTTTGAGTACAGTAAAACCTTGGGTTGCAAGTAACGTGGCTTGTGAGAGTTCCGCAAGACGAGCAAACATTTCTAATACATTTTAATGTGGTAAACGAGCAATGTCTTACAAAACGAGTAGTTTGTTTCCAGAACGAATTATGCTCGCAAACCAAGGTATTACTGTAATTATATTTCCCAATTCAAAGAATTAATAATCTCTGAATGAAAATGACTGTTCAGTTCCCAGTTTCAACAACATTCCAAACAAGAATAATGGGTAATATGGAAAGAATGAGTTTTTGTGTGCGGAAGTTAAATGACCTAAGATACATTTCAGACAAGAATGATAAAAAATTATCTCCAAGGCTCACATCGGGGCCCAAAAAGTAACACAACAAAGACTTCTGAGACTCACAAGTGACTGTGACACTGAGGGGGAGCAGAGTTTGCTACCCCAAAATATGCCTTTTGGGACACTGATCATTTTAAGTTGGTTATTTTTAAGAAACATAAGATGAAGAAAGAAACTTTGACCTTCACCCTCATGGCCTAAAAGAATTCAGCCAGAGGACAGGCTCAGGGAGGGAGTCATCGTCACAGACAACTATAGTTTAGTATGAACTAGTGTGTGACGGGGAGGAACCTAGCAAGGTCCTTCGGATCAAAGTCCCCTCTACGTCTCATTGTTGAAGATGGCCCAGCAAACATTTCTTTACCAAATATTTGCTTTTCTATCTCAGCGTGAATTGCCTTGCTGATCTATGAAGTCCCAAACCACAACCCACCACCAACAGGACACCTTAGCTCAAGATGGCATGAAAGCCTGAACTGCCCAATCTGTCCTCAGGTCTCCTATTTGTGTGGAACCCCCATACGTGCATACATAATAAGTTTGGTCATTTTTCTCCTGTTAATCCGTCTCATGTTATTAGTCCAGCCAGAAGAACATAGGAGGGTAAACGTAAAATTATTTTTTCCTTCCCCACAATACTATATTTCAAGGTACCATGCTTCACAGTCTATTCATCGCAATGGATGCTTCTTTTACAACTGCTGGTACCAGTATAAGGAATAAGCTGACAAATTTAGAAAGCATGGAAGTAAATTTCGTAGGTGGGATGACTAATTGTCAGAGTGCAGAAAAATGCGTAAGATTTACCTAAGTTTGCCTAAAGCATTCATATTGACCACAGGATGCATAGAGCTATTTAAATTAAAAAAGCAACCAATGCACTCTGAAAAGCTCTTTTTTGGCATAGTTGGTCTAAAAGTGTCCTGCACATGCCAAGCCTGCACAGGAGTGCAGGATCGGGGACAGAAAGTGAATTCAGTAGCAAGCCAGGTACCAGATTCCAGAAGACACGACAAAAGGTTTCATCAGCATATTGATGAAATGCATCAACCACTTAAAATCTAACACATTTTAGTACCAATCACTAGGATGCCTAGTAATCAATCTTTGGACAAATATCTGAGAACAAATTTACAGTCTCCTTCCGTGATCCTGAATTTATTCTAAACTCCTTGGAGATTTTAAACAACAAATAGACATAGTATCTACATGTACCTGAAGTGAAAAACCATACAAATATCATACTACATGTGTGTGGTACAAGGACAAACAGATGCGTAAGGAGAATAAAGACCCAAACCAGGACAGGGGTTCCACAGAGGCAGGGGAACGGCACTGCAAGTAGGGAGGCCTACCCTGGGTTTTAATTGTTCCAAGAATGGGGAAAAATTCAATTTCTCTAGTGTGTTGTGGGAGGGTACACAGAGATTTTGTTATATTGTTCCTTATATAATTTTTATATTCAGGATATTCATATGAATTTTTGAAAAGCAAACAAGGAATTAGAAGTTTGGGTAGAGATTGTTCTAAGAACAGGTCTGCACTGCCGAATACACACGTATACAAGGGGACCGTTTTCAGGCCAGTAGTCCAAGGCCCTTTCCAGCATTCACAGCCCAAGTGCATTGATTAAAAGGCAAAACTTTCAGGGAGCGTGGGGTGGTGGTGGTGGTGGGGTGGGGTGGGGAAGTACCTGAAAGCAATATATTTTATTCTCCTGTCTTTGAATACCAAATCACTACCTGTTAGCTATTAAGAATGAAGAGGGTGCCAGGCAACACCAACACACCCTGCCAGTTTAATTTAACGGTACTATTTTGCCTTGCTTTGTAATTACTCCCACATTCCCCAGGGAGAAACTAATGGATTACTAAAAATAAAATGGAGATGGAGTGAATCACTTGGGATGTTTTGGCTCCCAACACAAACTGGCTTCAACAAAGAGGAAATATATTGGCTCAGAGTGTGGACTTCTGAAGGACACACACACAGGCTTCGGGGCTGGCTTCTCTGCCCTCCACCCGTGGCTTCTTGCCCAGGCTGCAGACACTCCAGACCTCACACTGGTACAAAACAACAGCCAGAAGAAGAGAGAGAGAGAGGCAGGCTCTTTCCGTTGCTCTGTTTATTACAATAGAAGGCTTCTCCCAGAGCTCTGGCAAACCTACCTTGGAGTCTCACAGGCTAGAACAGGATTACTGGACCATTCCTGAAACCATCCCTCTACCCAGTTAATGCCCAACACTCGCTGATGCTTTGTACATGATGAGTCAGTTATGGACAAAGCAGGGATGGGATTGACCCTAATCGGGACTCACCATGGAGCGGCAGTCAGTTCCTCAACTCGGTAACATGGGGGATCAGCTGGACACAGGCTATGGCTCCAGCCCTAATATCCACTCTGCTGGTACTTACAGGGAATAGCCTGAGCAAGACTATGTTCACCAGAAGATGAAATTCATCACTACCATCACAGATTTGTATATAAAGCTACAGATTCAAAAAGCAGAAGACCAAATGAATTTATCCCTTTGAGAAAAGCAGGCTTTACAAACTTTGTTTCTATATTTACACTGCTCCAATGAGAAATTTAAAAACAGAAAGTAAACACTTTTTAAAGCAGAGAGGTCATAGGAAATATGCTACAGTACTTACTATATTCTTGTGTCATGGCTACAGAAATTTAGACAAGTAGCATCCACAGTAATAATGTGCAACCTGGAAAAAGTTAAGAAAAACAGAAAATAGTTAAAAATATATTTTTTAAAATGGAAAACAATAGTTAAGTACACAAGAAACTTCACTAAAATAAAATAGCTGCATAACAAAAGTTTTATCTTGTTTTCTGAAAGTGGCACACCAGCCTTTTTAAAGTAAGTAGCTGCAATGAAATCAGAAATTAGAGAAAATATCTGTAATATTAGAGTATCTAAATATTTTCAACTTCAAATCATCTGCATCTACATCTGACCACCAAAAAAAACCAAAACAGACAAACAAAATACATCCTACTCAAGTAATATTGCCCTGGAAGGCTACTTATAAAACTGAAACAAAAACAGAATTATTAAACGGAGCTCAAAAATCATGTGGTCTACTTCCTATGACACACATCTACTCTATTCAATTCAATACAACCTAAAGTTAGATAAATCAGCTTCAGGTTCTCAATGTCTAACCTCAGGGAGCTGAGGAAATAGTTTTCAAAAAAATACACATATCTGATTCAAATATGTGACACTGCATGTTAATAAAATCTTTGAATATTCAGCATACCATGGAATGCTAAAGAAACACACCCATGGAACCAGGGACTCTAAGACTAGGGAATGACATTTAATACTCAAAAGTGAAAGGTAAGAATGTTGTCTCTAATCAGAGCCCAGGACAAATAACAATGTGGCAAATCACACCCTTAATTAAGAAGGACTTCAAGCCACAAAAATCTATGGCTGCTGTGGTGTTTCCTGGGGATGGTGTGCCCTGACAAGGATAAGGATAGCTACTGTCCATGTGCTACAAACACCATGTCTAATTTCACTTTCCTTTCGTTTGTAGGGGAGGAAAGAACTTCTCCTCTACTCTCTCAAACTCAGCTCTTGGGAGCCTGCAAATTAAACTGACAAGATAAATAAACAGGAGAAAGGGCATATGTTTCTTTATTGATGTTAATATTTTTGCATGCATGGGGATGTCACAGAAAATAAGTGAAAACCCAAAGTGGCAGTTAGGCCCAGGGGCTTATATACCATTTTAACAAAGGACAATAAATTGTGGAGAAGTGACTAGACAAAGGAAAACGGGATTTGGGCTCTTAAGGTTTATACATTGCTGGAAGATGACTAGGAAACATGACAGATAAGGACTGTTTTGTAAGATTATTTTATGTGGACTCCAGTTTTGGTGGTAAAAACTGTTCTCCTCTTTCTAGTATGGGAGATGGGTGCCTCTTTACAAATGTAAAGTTGTGCAGAGAGCTTTTTCCACTGTCTGCTATTTCTCAATTTCCTTCAGCTCAAAATAATCCTTATGCCAATGTGGCACATTTTGGGGTGGCATACCTTGATCCCCTTCAGAACTATAAAAATAAAAACACCACTAAAAGAATAAAAGTGCATGTTTCAGAATGGAAGAAGATATATAACCACCAAAGAACTCATTCAGAACAAAGCATATGAAAAGGTGCTCAACCTCATTCATTACCATGGAAACACAAGTTAAAACCACAGAGAGATAAAATTACATACAGATCAAAATGTCTAAAACTAAATATCTGACAACACCAAGTCTTAGGATGTGGAGCAATTCAGCTCTCATACACTGCTGGAGGGAAGGTGAACTGAAAAACTGTTCAGCAGTGTCTAATAAAGCAGAGAATACACATATATTGTGGCCCAGCAATTCCTCTCCTAGGGAAATGCCTACCAGGAATACACATACAGATACATACGCATAGGTCCCAAAGACACATACAGCAAAATATTGGATTGCGAGTAACTTGGTTTGCGAGTGTTCCGCAAGACGAGCAAACATTCCTAACACATTTTAACGTGGTAAACGAGTGATGTCTTGCAATATGAGTAGTTTGTTTCCAGAACAAATTATGCTCGCAAACCAAGGTATTACTGTACAATAATATTCAAAGAAGCATGCACTGTATTAGCCGAAACTCAGTAACAAATAAGCTGTGGAGTATTCATACAAGGGAATACTATACAGCAGGGGTGAGTCGGCTTTTCTGCAAAGGACCAGGTAGTAAATGGTTTTGGCTTTGCCTGCCCATGGTCTCTGTGCCTTACTTCAACCACTCAGCTCCACCGCGGAGTGTGAAAACTGCCACAGGCAATATGTAAATGAATGGGTGTGGCTGTGTTCCAACAAGACCTTATTTGCAAAAACAGGCAGCCAGCCCACAGACTGCTGTTTGCCTGCTATACAGTAATGAATATAAGTGAACCATAACTAATGCAAGAGCACAAATGAATCTCTCAGAAGTGACGTTGAGACAAAGAAGCCAGACACATGAGAGAACATACGGCATGATTCCATTTCATAAAGTTCAAAAGTAGGTAAAACTATGTATGTCGGGATAGTAGTTACCTTTGAGTGTGGGGAGACATAGAGACGGGAAGGAGGTGAAAGGGGAATTTAGGTAAGCCAGTGATACTGAATTTCCTGACTTGAATGGTGGTTTCATGACTATGTTCAATTTGGAAAATTTCATTAATGTGTTCCCTTACGATTCACTTGTCTTTATATGTGTTGTACTTGAATAAAAAAATAAAATATTTTAATTTTTTTTTAATAAATAAAGAATACAAGCCAACAGTGTAAGTGGATGTTTTCTCGTAGCTCACACTCCATGGATATCAAACATGCTGATACACCAGCAAGCCTGTGAGACCCCCCCCCTTTATGTAGTGTGATGTCTGCACTGCAACTAAACCTCTGTTCTGAGTTCCAGGTAAGGCTCTGGAGAGTGAGCTATGATTAGATGGAAAAACAGGGGCAGCAAGAGGAGAATGCAATGCAGAGGGAGAGAGGAAAGTAACAGATGGTGGAGGAAGAGACGGGTGGGAATAAGTACATGTGACATAATCTGCTGGATAATCTATGCAGAATAGAAAGTAACATAAGCAGCTTAGAAACACAATTTGGAAGGTCACTGAACTTGCCTTTTGGACAAAAATAATGACATTTTAAAAGCTGACTAGGGTTCTTAAAAGAGGGTTGAAGGGATTTGTTTCCAGCACAACAGTTTCTTCCAATCTAACAGATTAACTGGGCAGGAAGTTTCAGCTTTTCAACTGAGGAAGCAAACCTGACAGATCAAATAACCTTGACTACTAGGCTTCCATATTTCAAACCATTTCTATACCTTGATGTCATTTTGTCCCTCTATACTGTAACTTAAATTTAATTATATATTGTAACTTTCCAGGGATCATAAGAAGCCATTAAATTACCAGGGTCGTGCCCAAATATATGAGGAGAGGCAGAGAACATGAAAATGCCAGAGACGACAAGATCATGGGCAACACATGAGGAGACACATTCTATTAGGATGAACTTACATACATCATGAGTGAAACAAAGAGCAGAGGAGTGAATGAATAAGTGAAAAGAATTGAAACCCATTCACTATACTGCATTTGCGGCATAACCAGTACATGCGAGAAACTGAACCAGATGCGTGAAATGCAAAGATCAAGTTCCTGTCTTTATGCATCAATGATTTAAATGTCATAAAAGTTACACAACGTTCACACGTGCTATGGATCTATGAATTACCTGGACAGAGTTATTAAATGTAGGCGTGAAATGCAAGTGCAGAGAGGAGGGTAAGGAAAGGACGTCCTCATATAGTAGGTTACAGTTGAAATGGGTTTTGAATAATTAAAGATGGGCAAGATAAGAGGAAATAGAACATCATTTCAGGCAGAGAGAAAGAACGTGCAAAGACATGGAGGCATGAATAAGCCAGTCACATCTGAGGAATAACAAGAAATCTGAGGCAGCCTGAACACAGTCTACAGGCACAAGCTAAGACTGAGATAGATGATGGTGGGACTCATCACGTACACTGAGTTTGAATTTTATCTTCCAGGCGTTGTGGAGCCATCGGGGCAGCAATGGGGGCAACAATGAGAACAGAACACAAGGAATAGAGGGGGAGTGACAGCTCTCCAAATACATCTTCTTGTGTAGTTTTGACATTTATAGCTATCGTAATGTTTCACAAAATTTAAAAAGTAAATAATTAACATCAACCACTATATGAGGTTAATTCAAAATGAAACACAATCAGTAACAAATAAACTGCATTTTATATATACAACACAGCTACCCTTAGAGGAGCACAGAAGAAAAGAAGGTACCACACTGGAAACCAGTATCTTGACTATATATACTGAGGCTAGAGACAAAACAAAGAAAGAAAGGGGCAAGGTCAGAATGAACTCTATGGTGGTGAGCTTGAAACAGAAATATCATGGTTTTTAATACGTATTTCCACAGATGACAGACAGACAGATATAGACAGATGTAGGCATGTGTACACATATATATTTCCCAGCTCTGTCCTCTGAGAAAACCTAGGGACAATGATATCCCAGTAGCAGTGAGCACACCCAGCACCCAGTGACTGGTTTCTAAATACCGTCCTCTAATGAAAAGAATGAGGGCAACTTGGGGAAATAAATGTCTGGCTGCAAAGCTGGAGCAGGTAAAGTACCAGATGAGCCTGAAACATCTTGTGGTGCAAGAAAGTAAGGAAGTGCTCAAAAAAGACAGGGACTTATCAAACGGACACTGGAACCAACCTGAAGGGGCCAAAACTGAGACAGTTTGAACAATAAAATAAAAAATCACATTAGCAGATTAGAACCCATAGGATAATACAAATACCTATGTACCTATACTGATAAAAATAAATACCTGGATACTTAAATAAATGGGGGGGGGGGAATTAAATGGAATCCCTTTTCCAGCCTATATAAAAATCAATTCCAACTTAAGACTTGCATGTAAAAGGTAAGATTATAAAAATTTTAGTGGACAAAATTATATTTTATGGCCTCAGAATAAGTCAATATCACAAAAAAAGAATAAATAATAAATTTATTTTAAAATAAAGAAGTTCTATTCATTAAGATACCATAAAGAAAAGAAAAGGAAGCAGAAATCAGAAAACACATAACCAACAAAATGTAAGTATCTAGAATATATCTCTTATAAATGTATAAGAAAGAGAATCCAACAAAAAAAAATGGACAAATGTTATAAAAGGAAATACAGAAGGTCTTTAAATACATGAAATGATTCTTAGTTTCTTTAGTAATTAGAGACATAAATAAAAAGCATCTACCAGCCTGGCTACTTTTAAAAAGTCAATGTCAGGTGTGTGGCAAAGATGTGGGACAATGGAAACCTCAGACTCTGGTAGGAGTTTTACGTTGGTACCATCACTTTGAAAACCATCAAGCATGGGCATATCATACCAGCCAACAATTCTACTAAGCTTATGGCCATCAGAGACAAAGACAACTGTTCATAACCACAGAAAACTGCAAACAACCCAAATTCCAACAGGAGAATAGGAGAACAAAATATGGTTTTGTGTGCAGTAAAGTCAGTGAACAATGCTTCTGATGCTAAATGCAACAGTGTGGAAAAAGTCAATGAGACAATATCCTTAAATACTTTTTTGGAAAGAAATTTTTGGGTTGTCGGCAAAGACGACGCATTTTTGCAACAACAACAAAAAAAATAGAAAAAAATACGTCATGACTTTGCCAACAACCCAATAGTTATAAACTAAATCTTTTTAAATTAGATGACAAGCCCATTGAAGGCAGGCTCAATACCACTTAACAGACATTAAAAGCTTCGCACAGTTTTGTGCTTGGTATTGTGGATGTTTCGGAGACAGAAACAAGTCCTCCTCGAGATGATAACGTAATTCTCTGTAACTCTGAACACAATACTGAGCCAAATGCTAGGCTAAACAAAACAACACTGTAGATTTTGTTCATTATTTAAAGAAAAAGGTTCTTAACTTCTCGAAGTCTAATCAAAACACTTGACAAGGCATCATCACATGGTGGCTTTACAAAAGAAAAAAAAAGTATTTTAAAAAAAGACCCCAAAAATCTGTTACATTGCTAGTTGGCTACCACAACAGACGAGATTGTTTCTCTTAGGCTCATACCAATTAGACTATGGATTCGTTTAAAAACATTTATTAGAACAGTATAACTTTCTACCAAAAAAACTAAATAAACAACTTTTCAAATCAATACAATTGGATTAAAAACAAAACGAAACATTCCTATGAGCAGAGTTGCTCAGCGTTGCATCCATGATCTTCTGACTGCGATCAGCCCTGCTGTCACCACTTGCTAAGCTGACCTGGCCAAGGTCAGAGTGAAATGCACTCAGGAGCCTACTAGCCACCCTCAAAGCAAAAAGGTTCTTTGCACCATATAAGGTTGACAAATTTTAACAACTGGGAAAACCATAAGCTACTATGTACTTAAATTTGGCATCAAAGATACAATCTATTTTTCTTGATTTGAAAAGTTATAGTGTTCAGAATTTAGAGTATAATGGTCCACATTTAATATTGGGTGGGAGTATGCACAAAATCTTTATGACAGGTGGTAAATTATATAGAGACATTAAGTGACAGTTATAGCTGATTCAGCTCTAATTCATTGTTTGCTTCCTAACAGCACTGTTTTAAAAAGAGCAATTCCATAGTTCATAGAATAGATTTCTATTTTAAGCAGAGGTGACAATCTTTACTTATGTAAGAAGCAATTTATACAGGTTAGCAAAAGAAATGAACTGCAACGGATACGCTAGAGATATGTTAGGGAAAACCATTAGCTTTCATTCTCAAGGGTAGGTTTACCAATCTAACAGCCATTGAATTTATTAAGCCATAATTTTGCTATGCGAATTGTTTGTTCTTTCCTTCAGAGCACACTGCATAATCAGAAGGCAGTGTTTGCTTTCCTCTCTACAGCAGCTACTGTGCATTTGGCCTGAATTCTAAATAACCAGGTTCTTTATAAAATTTTTGAAACTCAGCCAATATACAGACCTTTTCACTAAAAATAAGCATGAAGGAAACAGGCTCAAATCATAACTGTCATGTATTTACTCAAAATGGGGAAAACAGCCTTCTCAGACAAGTTGGATAAACATGCACAGACCTCACAATCACCATATATGCTCTTCTGTTGTTAAGAAAAAGAACTGTTGTTAAGAACTTGAAGCATGAATGAATATTCAATTGGAAGTTGGATGACATCAAGATCTATGGCATCTTTGGCCTAAAAGCTACTACTTAACCAATCACATCATGTCTTTCTACATTGGTTAAGCCTACACTAGGTATGATGGTTAGTTTTACGTTAATTTGGCTAGGCTATAGTGCTCAGTTACTTAATTAAATACTAATACAGGTGTTGCTGTGAAGGTATTTTGTAGATACAATTAACAACTATTAATAGTTGACTTTAGGCAAAGTACCGTATTTCCCCATGTATAAGACGCACCCTTTTTCGAAAAATTTGGGGTCTAAATACTGGATGCGTGTTATACAGTCGTTGTAGATTTTTTTTACTTGCATTTCCCGCAAGTAATGAGGAGTTGTATGAATTTTATGATGGAAAAAACTTGAGTTCAATAACTTTATGTAATAAATTTTTTTCAAATTTTGGGCCGCAAAATTAAGGTGCATCTTATACATGGGAACGTCTTATACATGGGGAAATACAGTAGATTATCCTCAATAATGTGGGTGGGCCTCACCCAATCAGTTGAAGGTCTTCATCTCAAAAACTAAGATTTCCTAAAGAACACGGAATTCTGCCTCAAGACTTCAGCATCAACTTCTTCTGCCTCTGTGTTTCCACTCAGCCAGCCTGTCCTACAGATTCCAGATTTTTCAGCCCCACAATTGCATGAGTCAATTCCTTAAAATAAATCTTTCATAAATAAATAAACGTTGTGCGTGCGCGCGCGTGCGTGTGTGTGTTGCTTCTGTTTCTCTAGAGAACCTTGATTGATACACTATCCAATATGGGAATCCCACTATGAATTTTAAAGGTTTTTAAATTCAAAGTCATACAAGTAAAGAAATGCCTTAATTCAATTTACCTGGGGAAACAAAGCACCGTGAGACTAACAAAAGACCATACCTAATGACTGAGATACTCCCCAACTATCTAAAATAAAAGTAAATTGTAAGACGTGCACTATAGTATCAGCATGAAAAAAAAATAGTTGCTATGGCAAGAGCCCGGGAACTTGAGTTCTAACTTGGGGTCTGGGGAAGGAGGGGGGGGCCGGAAATGGGGAAACGGAGCACAGCGAACAGAGAAGGACGCACCTGAGTGGAGCTGTCCAGGTAAGAACTCGTGCCGCTAAGCTTTTAAGCGAACAATGTCTCAGAACTTACTATGTCCCAGGTGCTTTAGCTTGACTATCCCACCTGTTCACAACAATATTAAGTGGCAGATACTATTATGAGCCATGATTCTCAGGTGGGATGGGGGAGCTAAAGGCATAATTCTACAAGGTGACACAGCTACTAAGTGGTACTGGGTCCCGATTTTGAACCTAGGCCTTGCCTTGAGCTATGCAGCTACATGCTTTCCTAAAAGTATTTCCCAGGCAGAGCAAGAGGACAAAGTCATTCCAAGCCAAAGAATGTTACAATGTCACAGACGTCTCAAAAGCAAATGACAAATTATATTTTGAGACCCGTACATACAGAGAGGGGATTAAAGGGAAACAGCATGAGCAAAAATAGAAAAAGCAAAACTGTAAAAAAAAAAAGAAAGAAAGAAAGAAAGAAAGAAAAGATTTCTGGGTCAAAACTTAATACTCCACAAATTTACCTTTTTTCCCCTCCCCCCATCTCAACAAAATTTGGTAAGAAATATAAAAATACAAATAAATTCCCAAAAGTACATGAAATCCCAATACAGATGACATCAGCAGATCACACAAGTGAGAAATTCTAAGAAACAGAAAATATACAGATTGAAGACAAAACTCAATAGATCTCGAAGACCAGAAACCCCTTAGAAATAAGATGGACTTTCCCCCTTCCCCCGCGGTCTCCCCTGGCCAAAAAAAAAAAAAACAACGTCCTAGCAGAATCTAGGAAAAACTCAAAACCGTGTCAGCAGATTCTGGAAGAAGAAACACACCTTGGATGACCAACCAGGTAATTAAAGAACCTGACACCCACATCAGTCCCTTCCCTATGAGACATGGCCATGGGTGGCATTAGCCACTGGATTAAAGCCATGAGAAACACCATAGTGATCCTTGGGACTGGAGAAACTGGACAATGTTCCAGGTAACCTATAATTTACAGTTTACCTATGGTCAGAAGGCAAGTAGCCCACACATCTTATGGGGAACTCCACCCTACCTGTCGTCGCTCCTATAAATCAGAGCCCACGGGCACTCCCAGGCGAACAGAATCTCTACAACACTGAATTCAACCTGGTGGTGGTTCTATCATTGGCTACAAGTAAATCTACGAGGAACAGTCCGAGGAGTTTAGAATATGACACCCCAAAACATTCCGATTTGGCATACTATTTTGACGTGATGGCACTTAAGAAACAGCAGGTGCATAAAGGCTCCGACCGCCCTTTTCTTCCAGAAAACAAGAGATACAGCTCCCACGTGAAAGATGCCCTCCCTGCACCTGGAGGGAAAGAGATCATCAGAGACGGGGAGCTGAGGCTGAGAAGAATCTGTACAAACCAACCTTATAAAAATAGCCCTTTTATCTTCCTTTAGCCTCCCCAGAATTTTAGTTTCTTTTTCATAATGATTAGTCTTTGTTCAGCCTAAAATACAAACACTTCAGCCTGACTGGGTTTTTGTTCTTCATTTTCCTGTGAAGGCTCCCATGTACATGCAAAACAAAACGAAACGAAACAAAACAACACAAAATAAAACAAAACAAAACAAACTGTAGGCTTTTCTCCTGTTAATCTGTCTACGTCAATTTACTTCTCAGGCCCAGTCAGAGACCCTAAGAGGGTAGAAGAAACGTTTTAACTCCCCTACACATCGTTATCCATTCTACAGAAATCAGCCACATGGAACAAGTATCAAATTCAAGAATGCCTGAGAAAAAATAATTAATATGGGAAAACAAAGAACATGTTTGAAAGCATAATACATTTCCTCAAGAAAGTCAAGGGAATATGGCATCCACAAAAGAAGAAAAGAAAATAATTATTTGGGGCTAAAACAAGGTTACTGGGAAATAAAAGTATGATGGTTAGATCAGCATCAGGTATGGAGGTCTGCAGGTAGGTTCTACATCCCGGATAGCATCCCCCGTGGACACACTGGGCTCTGTCCATTATCCCCTCTCTTGGCCTCTTCTGCCTATAAGCGTGTTCAAATCATCCTTAATTCGTAAAGAGCTTTTTCCTTGACCCAGATCTCTCTCCAAAATGAAGAAGTAATGAGGTAAGAAGGCGTCGATGGAGATTTGGAAATCCCCAGCTTAAATAACCGGGTGGATGGTTCTCCCGGTGGATGAACAAAGAAACTAAAAGGAAGGATGGGAGACGCAGGAGTACTTGATGATAACATACAAAATTTAAAGTGCCTCTGTACAGGACGAGGTCATAAACTAACAGCCTGTAAATTAAACTTGGTCCATAGGCATATTTTCTTTGGCCCACGCAGTGTTTTACAAAAATTCAACCCATCCTTTAAAATACAGGATATTTAACATGCAAGTCCTGATTTACAGCTTCTCTTGAAAAACTGGGGGAGCTGGTCACTTTGGGCCCATATTCCCAAACAGCAATCATGGCAGGGGCCAAACAGCCTGCATGGGACCTGCAGTCTCCTCGTCTCCAGGCCCCAGTAATGCCTTTGTCTTCCTGACCTGGAGCCTATGTCAGTGGCCATTTATCACTCCACTTACTCTGCTGTTTTTCTTAGTGTAGGAAAATATTTTTTCTTACGCCAAGGCCTGCTTTGACTCATGTACATTGTTGGCCAGGCACACTTAAGCTTGTGAATCTGCCGTAAAAAGACAGTTAAGAAAGGAGTTTAAAAAATATGGGCCTCTGGCTGGTAAGAGAAGCCAGACCACAAAGTTGTGGTTTAAGGTAGGTTTGAAATAGGTTAAAATGATAGGCGATAGAGCTCACGAAAAAGAAGACGGTAACTACGGATGGATCTCTAGGAAATACCCATACTTCATGACGTAAAAGAAAGTAACAGTAAGCGAAAGGCAAGTTGAAGGAGAGGTCAAGAAAGATTCCAAAATGAGTTTAGTTGCTGGTACACAGGTTATGGCCCAAAACCGTTCCATTGTGAGTCTAGTTCTGTAGAAAGAGATCGGGTCCACTGTTACATAAATTTACTTAACCAAAAAGTCAAGTCTAAACTACCCCTGGAACTGTACTACATACACATCAACTAGTTGAAGGTTAATACAGAAAAACGCGTCTCTTAATTACTGTCAGCATAAATGTTATACCGGGTTCCTCAATGCCATTTTTCATTGACCAGCATTATCACATGAAATCTAAATTACTTAAGTTTCATCCTACATGTTAAAAGCATTTTCAAACAAAAAGCGAAGGCAGAAAAAAAAAATATTAGGCACAATTCAACAATAAAACTTCCTCACATTGCTGCATGTAAGAGAATCACTTTTACTACCAGAACAAAAAAACTGGCCCATTAACAAAGGAAAAAGTTACCAGGTTTTCCTCCAAATTTCTATGTAACAAGGAGAGGGGGGAAAAGCCCATTTCACATGAGATTTATAAGAATTCAAAGCATCAATCACACTGGCTACAGCTACCGAACTGTGAGTAAGAAGGACTGTCTCTATATATTTGGTTTAAAAAGAAGACAATTTAGAAATTCTACCATCTCAGATAGGTTTTTCTGTTACAGCTTTTGTACTAGATTATTAGATAAATGGGATATAGAACATGGATAGAATTCATAAGGAAATATTAATTCAATATCAAACATAATGGAAATGCTCACCCTCATTAACAGTCAAGAAATAAACATTAAAACAAAAGGGAAATAGTCATCATTTTCAAACTATTAAATTACCAAAGTAATATTTTGTACACTTATAACTATTAAATTAGCAAAATAATTTTTGTACATTTAAGGCTAGTAAGCCTTTAATTAAAACTGCTGGTAGCCCTGTAAATTGGGACAGCACCTTTAAAAGTAGGTAATGTTTAGCAAAATGCTCAAAACCCTTGTAATCAATGGCACTCCTAGAAATGGATTTTATGTAAATAATACAACAGCAGCAAAAGGTTATATGAATGAAAATATACTCTGCCACAATGTATTTTAAACAAAACAGATAAAAGAATCTGGAAACAAGTGAACTGTCCAACAACAGAAATAGTATATAGAAAATTACAGTGCATCAACACTAGAATCTATAATTTATTGTTCTTTAATGTGACAATAATGAAGACCATATGGACCATGGGAAAAAATTGATATCACGTGAATGTAGAATATCAAATAATATGCCTACCGAGATTACAACTAGGGAAAGGAAGGAAGAAGGAAGGAAGGAAGGAAGGGAAGAAGGGAGGAAGGGAGGAAGGGAGGGAGGGAGGGAGGGAGGGAATGTGTTTGCATGTGGTCAAACTAAAATTGGAAATACTTAAAAAGTGGGAATAATTAATAATATATTGGAACGACAGATTTATGGAGTATGTCTTTCATGTTTCGATATTCTTTTAATAATACCGTAGATGAAACAGGAAGAAAATCTGGCATCATGGGATTATAAAACTGGCACAGAGACAAAAACTGTAGCCACAGTGCTAAGGAGAGACGACAGAGAGAAGGAGAGCCAAATGTAAGAGCAGCAAAGATGAGTTTTAACAAATGAACTAAAATCAGAAAGCTACTGGGGGCCTCAGAAAGCAGTTTCAGCAGTAGAGACATAACTTATGCAAAGAATTGATTCACAAATAACTGAGTTGAGGAAGTGTCTGGGACTCAGGCAATGCTGGCAAAGAAAAACTACGGGTGGTAATCTGAGGGTAAAAAGAAATGTTAACAGTAGTTTGGGGAAGAATCAGGGTTGAGAAACGTTTTTTTTAGGCTACATCATAGGACAGTGAGTGATCAATCAGTAAAGAGGAAAAACTGAAAATTCGGAAGAGAAAGAACATGATGAAACGTCTGTTGGAGGCCATGTGGCACAAAGACTCAGGTTGTAAGGACTTGAACTTGGCTTTTAATTCTCTGTCCCCAAAAAGCACTCAAATTTATCTACAGAAATGATACTTCAATGAAAATTTTCATATCTTCTTAAAATGAAACTGATTCGAACACGTCTCCAACAGAATTTGAGCATTTAAAAGCAAGCAACACAACTTAAATAAATGATTTTCACATTGACCCCAAATAAAATAATTGTTAGAGTGATGAATTTTTTGCATGGATCTAAAATTCACATTTTTCTTTATTTCAACATCGCTGAAATTAGGATGTATCTTATAATCGGTGGCATCTTAGTATTGTATCACAGTTTAAAAGGCTGTACTTTTTTCCTCAATGATACATAAAATAATATGTCTTAAATTGAAAGCATCTTAAATTCAATAAAATATAGTATCTCTCTGCCCTTACAAACTACTCTTTCATGTTACTATATAACTACAGTAGAAAAGAGGCAAATAGAAACTTGGCACGTGCTATTTTAAACTGCTTTATTTTATAAAAATATAAAATTGTGAGCATTTCACCAGGCAGGTTTCCGATTCTATAATTACATAATCCCCATGGTCCTGATTCAATAAAGTTTATGCATGCTTATAAATGTAGAATATAAATCACACATATAGACATTTATGTTTCACAGCTCTCCATGGTAATTGATAGCCATTTTACAAGCAGGAAAATTGACATTTGAGTGAAAAGGACAACTACATCAGCATACCTTCACTTAAACACAATATACTTTAAAACAAAATTCTTTTCTATTGAACAAAAATCATAGGAGGGGCACTTTTATTAAAACCATTGAACTTTAAGAGAAATACTAATTAAGGAACTATCACTTAGGGCAATTTAAATATATACATCTTTGAAAGTTTTCTGTAAATCTAAAATTAATTCTAAGATAGTTTACCAAAATAAATAAGTACATATACACTTCAAAATAAGTGTGCGCGCGTGTGTGCGTGTGTGCGTGTGTGTGTGTGTGTGTGTGTGTGTGTGTGTGTGTGTATCCATAGTAACAATTTCACTGGCAATTTCATTGGTGTTTTTACCTCAACAAATGGATTGTCGGGAAAGATCAAAGAAAAGTTGAAAGGAAAAATACATAATGAAACATTTACAGCATCAAACACCTTTGGAAATTACCATAATCACAACAATCAGCCACTCCAAATTACAATGCACTACAGATTTTTTAATGTTTTACAAGTAAGGAAAACTTGCCAGCCAATAAATTTATTATACCCCTACCTATACTACTGGAAATGCACAAGACAATCAAATCAATGAAATTAGCATCTTAAGATGTTTCTCCAGCATAATCACATTATGTTAGGCCAGCAATTGACTCATAAAACATTTTAAAGTCATTCTGAAAATAAACATCAGTTACCCATCAATGCCAAAATAGGTGCCATGCCAGAAAATTCCTTCATGACCTAGTTGTACAACTTTGTAATTTACCAAGCATTTTCACAAGCACTATTCTTTGGATAAAATGAGCTATACTACCAAACTTAAGAATTCCAGATATTTCAATTTTTAAATAATACTATCTACACCGGTTGAGGCTCAACTTAAGTGAAGTTCATCACGTTGACATATATTAAGCACGTTTTCTTCAATGGAGGTCACAAGTATGAGAGCTACAAAATTGCAATACCGTCAACCAGATAGATGTTACATGATCATCCCAAGAATTTGTAGCTAATTTTGTCCTACAGAAAGAGGAATATGCAGAAGAATTCAAAACTTCCAAGATTTTATCACTGCTATCTATAAAGTATGAAGACAATCAACATTTTCCTTTTTTAATTGCTAATAGATTTGCATTATTTTAAAAAACATTTTCTGATTTAATATAGCAATGCATTATGTTAGAAGAAATTTTTTTTAAAAAAGCAGTTCCTGCCCCAAAGAATTATAGTATATACAGGGGTAAGAACTATAACGAACTTTAATATATGGCAGAAAGTGGTAAGTGCTAGAGGAGTTTTATGAGAACACAAAGATGATAAAATTATATTAGCTAAGAAGTATATTAGACCATAACTTGATTTACACTATGGCAAGTTTAAAATATTCTCTCTGGACTAACAAGATCACTAGTAATAAGACCTTATCAGCACCTCATTTTAGTTTTCTATAATATTTTTTAAACACTGACAGGTTTCATATTTCTCAAACCCACTGTAGTTTTTTCCTAACCTAACAGCCAAGAAATTTTTTCTGACTGTTTAAAATATTCTGACTTCACAAAGATGTTTTAATAGTACAATATTGAGATTTATAAGAATTGTATATTTAGTCATTCAGGTAACCAATTATATATTTCTCATATATTTTTGGTCATTGTTCAGTCAGGTTCCAGGCTCACAGCTCCTCAAACCCTTGAAATTGCCTAAGTGATGGATGAGAGCGTAAAGATGTCTCTTACTTAATGTTAATGAGGTGACTTTTGGAAAGCCATTAGGGATGGGGGCTGGTTTTCAACAGAACCAACCTGTGATTAGAGGGTTGGAACTTTCAGCCCCGCCCCCACCACTCCCCCTAACTTCAGGGAGGGGACGAAGGCTGGAGAATGGCCAATGATTTACTCAATTGTACCTATATAACGAAGCCTCCATAAAAATCCAACAGGATGGGGTTCAAAGAGCTTCCAGGTTGGTGAACACATGAAGATTTGGGGAGATTGGCTTACTTGGAGAGGACATGGAAGGTCTGTACCTCTTCCCTTTACCTTACCCTATGTATCTCTTCATCTGGCTGTTGATGTGTATCCTTTAATATCCTTTGTAATCAATCAGTAATCTAGTGAGTAAATGGGCTTCCTGAGTTCTGTGAACCATTCTAGCAAGTTAATCAAACACAAGGAGGGGGTTGTGGAAAAATTTGATTTATACCCAGTCGATCAGAAGTACAGGTAACAACCTGGGCTTGTGGCTGGCATTTGAAGTGTGTGAGGGGCAGGGAACAGTCTTGTAGGATTGAACCCTTTACCTGTGGAATCTGACAGCATCTGAAGGTTGATAGGCTTCGGAATTGAACTGAAAAGTAGCATACCCAAGTTAGCGTCCAGAGAATTGCTTGTTAGTGTGGGGAGCTCCAACCCCACAGTGGAATTGGGTCCAGGAACCCAAAAGGAATAGTGAAACCAAAATAGCCAAATAAAAGCATCAGTCCTTGAAGGTAAAAAGGTTTATAAAAACAGTTATGACAAAGAATTCAAATTACTCGTTCCCATTTCAGGGTGTAACATGCAGAAGAAAAAAAAAGGTTCAATGGATCTTTTAAAGTAAACTTTTATAAAAATTGAAATATACATGTAAGTATGCAAATCCTAAGTGTGCACCTTTCAGAATTTACACAAAGTGAACTCACCCATGTAACTACGATTCAATCAAGAAAGAGTATTACTAACACCTCAGAGCCACCTTCACGGGGCCTCAGTAACTTCCAAAGCCAGCGACCATTACGACTTTTAGCGCCATTGATTGGGTCTGTCTGTTTTTCAACTAGCCATTTTACAGCACAAGAAAAGCAATTTATTTAAATGCGGTCACAGAGCATGCTGTCTTCTTTCACTAAATCCTGTGAACCTCACCTATGTTGTAACAGGAAGTATTAGTACTATTATATGAACATACTAAAATATATTTCTCCATTTACTATTGAGAACATTTTGTTTTGTTCTAGTTGGGCATTAGTACAAATAATGCTGCTATGAATATTTTTGGACAGATTCTCTGGGGCACATACACATGTGTTTCTGCTCTCTGTACACACCTAAGAGTGAGATTGCCAGATCAAAGGTTGCACCCCTGATATTTCCACTAACTGTGTATGAGTTCCAGCTGCTCTACCCTGCAAATTACTAGTCTTTTTTCATTCTGGTGAGAACATAATGTTATATCATTATGGTTTTAATTTACATTTATCTTATAAGAAATGATTTTAAAAACCTTTCAAAGGCTTACTGGACAACTGAGTATCGTTTTTTTGTGAACTACCTAGTCAAGTCTTATGTCTTTGGTGGGGAAGGGAGGGTCTGGCTTGTATTGGTTTGCAGTCCTTTATATACCCTGGACATGCATGCTCTGTTGGATCTAGCTGTATAGATACATATATAGCAAATATCTTCTTCTACTGAGTAGCTTGCCTTTTCACTCACTGAACAATGTTTTTTGATGAAGCGAAATTCTCAATTTTAATGTAGTTCAATGTATCAATTTCTTTCTTTCTGTTTAATCTCAATGGATTTCAAATACTACTCACAAATGTAAAAATAGGAACATTTATTGATAGTCTTCTTTCAATTAATATACTGGCATGTTTATAACATAAAGTTAATCACTTTAAACAAGTTTATACAAAGACTTTAACTTCTAACAAACTAAGCATAGATAATTGTTTAATAAAAACATCTTAGAGGTCATTTTAGTGTGAAATGATTAGGAACCGGGTCCCTGGTTTCTGGAGGGGGACATTTCATATTAATGACTTCCATCCCAGCCAGGGACATAAATTTCTACTCTCATTTGAACAATTTGGAACAATAGTTTTTAAAGATAACTTTTGCTTGAATATCATAAAGAAATTCGGGGACCTAAGTAACTGTGATAAAATAAAGCCCCCCAAATAAACTACACTTCTGAATATCTCCTAACTAAAATTAGGGTACAGATCATTTAGTACACTGACAACCTTTTTCTTGTACTTCTGCTTAGATAATTTCTATTAACGTAGAAGGAATTACTATCTTCACATCTTGAAATGAGAACCAAAAATAACTGAGGAAAATAAAACTGTTAGATTGATCATTTAAGATATGATATCTGCATAACAAATTATTGTATTATGATGTAACTACATATACTTTGAAGAACTTGCCTGATAGTATGAGGCATGCAAAGCAGCAAAGTCCTTCAGAGACTTAAGTAAGAATCTGATCAAGAATACACAAGCAGACACTGTGCTTATATAAATTACATACATGGGAGCAGCTTCCTTTTCTATTTTTGTAATCCTTGTGTTAAACCACCAAGCCACTAATCAAATTTTACTTATAACAAATGCATCGAAATGACATGATGAATATGAGAAAAGAATCAACCCTGCAACCCATGATTTAAACAGTTCATTTATGCAACAATGATTTGAAGAATACACTTTTTCTTGTCACTTTTTAGTTTAGTTTAATTTAGTTTAGGGTGGTGTTAATAGCAATTCATACAGGCCCTCTTGTTTGAAGAATTTGAAGAGCTTACAAGTATTCTAACTCTCATAAAAGGACTTCCAACAAAAATATACCTCACTACATCGTCCAAAAAGTCTTGTAAAGAACATTGGGTTAACCATCCACCTATGGTGAAAGAGCTCAAACTAAAACTCACACTTCATCCTGTCCTAGCTCATGAGGAACAGCAATACCTCACTTACCAGGAAAGCCCCATCTGACCACCTCTATTCACCCCACAACGGCCAAGAAAAAGGAAAGAAACAAAGAGTTGGGAGAGAAAGGACATTTTAAAAACCTATGATAATGAATCCAGGGTTGCTCGGCAGCCTCCACGTTACTTCTGAAAACAGTAGAAAATATACTGCAAGTTATAGTGTTTATTCAGCCTATAAACAAAGCTTGGGGTATATACAGATTCACATCCACAGACCTTCTCATAGCAATTTCGTGGCCCCAGTTTGAAAAGCACTAAAACAGATGGTTCCAGAGTTTATGTACTTGACTCAGAGAAGAGTTCCTGCAGCATTTACTAAGAGGCACTTCACCGTTCTCTTTCAAGCACAATTCTAACAGGCTTATTCACGATTATTTCATAAAAGCAATAAACCAGGAAGGGAGTGGGAATGGGACGGCTGCGAGAATCAGGCGCACGAACAGCAGAACAGCAAAACCTGAAAGAGACATCGGCAGCCTTACACCACCCGACAGTCCTTGAAAGCTCCCCAGTAATTCCAAACCCATATCATAATTATGGCTCATAACAACGGCCTGTTATCAAGAAAAGATTATATCCAGTGTACTTAAAATAATTTTTCTCAGAAATGGTTAACACAATATAAAGATTAAAGAGAACACTTTACTTTACCAAAGGGGGTCTAAGGATGGCAAATACATGAAAGATGTTTAAAATCAGTAGCTATTAGGGAAACGCAAAGCAAAGCCATGACAGGGTACTTCTACACACCTAGGAGAACGGTTAAAATAAAAAACACTGGCAATGCCAAGTGGTTTGGGAAGCAAGTGGAACCCTCAAACATTGCTGGTGGGAATGCAGAATAATACAACTACTCTTGAAAAACGGTTTGGCAGTTTCTTATAAAGTTAAACATATCCTTACTCTACGATACAGGAATCACACATTCACCCAAGAGAAACGAAAACTTACGTTACCAGAAAAACCTAAACACAAATGTCTATAGCAGCTCTATTCATAATCAACTCAACAAGAAACAACCCAAGTGTCCTTAAACAGGCAAATGTATAAGAACATCCACACAAGAGAATACTCAGCAATACAAAGGCACCAACTACTGATACACGCAACAACGTGGATGAACCTCAGAGGCGGCATGCTAAGTGAAGGAAGCCAGTTTCAGGAGGTTAAATACCGTATGACTAGGACATTCTAATTAATTAAGTTAAATAACATTCTCAAAAACTTAAACTATAGGAATGGAGTACAGACCAGTGGTTGCCATGGGTTATGGGTGGGAGGAGAAGTGACTATAAAGGGATTGCATGAGGGAGTTTTGGGGGGTTATGAAACTGTTCTGAATCCTAATTGTGGTGGACGTTACAGGAATCTAAATACGTGTTGAATTTTATAGAACTGTATACATGCACGATAGTTTAAAACTGTTGTGGTAATTTTAAGCGGGTTCTCCTTTTACTTTAACTCACTATCATGGATATAAGTAAAATGCTATGAAAATGTGGCAGATTTGAAAATATATACAAAGGACTGCATTGTAACATTCTCACACTGACACATGACTGATTCTGCTAGCCCTCAAAGATAGAAAAACATATACTATGAACAGTAACAATAAGAAAGTTGGAGCGACATTACTATTAAGACAAAAAGTATTACCAAAGAAAAAGAGGAACAGTTTAAAATAATAAAAGGTCAATTAATCAGGTCAATGTTGTTAATTTATGCATAAATGTATATGCAATTTAACAACAGAGCCCCAAAACAAATGAAATAAAAATGGACAGAACTGAAGAGACAAATCAACAATTGGCTACTTCAACACCCTGCTCTAAATAATTGATAGAAAAACTAGACAAAAAGTCAGCAAGGCTATAAACACTTGAATAGCATTATTAGCCATACTGACATCACTAACATCTACAAAACATTCCATCTAACAACAGAATACACATTCTCTTCAAGGCTCAACATAGACCACTTGCAATGTTACAAAACATGTCTCAATAAATTGAAAAGGACTGCAATAATGCAAATATGTTTGGGACTTCAAAGAATTAAATAAAAAAAAATTTAGGATATCTCCAGATACTTGGGAATTAATTTCTAAACAATCCATGGGTCAAAGAACAAATTTGCAAGTAAAATTAAGAACTATTTTGAACTGAATGAAAACAAAAATACACAGTAAAATTTACGGGATGCCGCTAAAGCAGTTAGAGAGAATTTTATAGCTTTAAACTTACGTTAGAAAATAAGAAAGATCTCAGTTCACTCCTACTTTAAGAAAATAAAGAGTAAAATAAACCCAAATCAAGCAAAAGGAAAGAAATTAAAATTTAAAGCACAACTGAACAAAACTGAAAACAGAAAAACAATAAAGAAAAAAACAATGAAACCGAAGTTGATTCTTGAAAAACGTCAATATAATTGATCAACCTTTGTTTAGGCTGACGAAAAAAAACAGAGAAAGATACCAATTACCAAAATCAGGAATGAAAGAAGAGGTATCACAATTTATCCTCAATAAAAGATTATAAAAGGAATATTATGAAAACCTATATGCCACCAAATTAGACAATTTAGATGAAATGGACAATTCACTGAAAGACATAAATTAGCAAAACTGATTCAAGAAGAAACAGAAAATCTGAAAAGAATTATAACAAGAAATTCAACCAGTAATTTAAAATCTTCACACAAAGAAAATCCCAGGTCCAAATGGTATGACTGCTGATTTCTATCATATATTTAAAGAATAATGCCAATTCTTCATGAATTCTTCCCGAAAATAGAGAAAATGCTTCCCAGCTCATTCTATGAATTCAATAGTATCCTGATACCAAAGCCAGACAGACATCACACAAAAAGAAAACAAATGAATAAATATTCCTCCTGAATATATACACAAAAAGTTCTCAATTAGTAAACCAAATCCAGCAACAAAAAAGGAAGATAAATGTATAAAAAAGATTGGATGCTATTACCAAATAGGATTCATCCCAGGAAAGCAAGCTTGATTTAACTTCTGAAAATCGATTAACATAATATAACATCTGAAAACTAGTGAATTTAATACAATACATTAAGTCCCCGACTTACGAACATTTGAGTTGCGAACTTTCACAGATACGAACGGAGCTCGCATTATGAACATTCGTAGAAGGGAACAAATCGCAAAAGTAGCTCACACGTGTGAGCTCAGGTGTGGGCCAAATTCTACCTTTTTCTCCATCTCCTGTTACTGATGATCCTTCAGCTCCACCATCTCCCACCAACCCTCCCTCCTCCAGCTAGTAACTCTCTTCTTGTCAGTTCACTCCATGCAACCCCCTATATGCCAGTTGTTGTACTGTGCTGTACCACCATTTAAGGTAACTGTAAAAGTAAAACTAGTTTATTTACAGTATTTTTGTGTGTTTAGTTTTTTTATGCTTTACATTGTATATTTGTGTCAAAGGTATGTAAGACTCACTTTGTCGGACTTAAGAACGAATCTGACTTACAACAGTTCTCCCAATCATAAGTCGGGGATTTCCTGTATATTAATATAGTAAAGGACAAAAAGCATAATCATGTCAATACATACAGACAAAATTCAACACCCACTCAGGACTTTTTAAAAACCCTCAGCAAATGAGGAAAAGAAGGGAATGTAGGGAATGTCCTTAACCTGATCAAGGGTATCTGTACAAAACCTACAGCTAACATCATACTTAACGGTAAAAGACTTTCCTCCAACATCAAGAACAAGATACAGATGTCCACTCTCACCATTTCTAGTCAACATTCTACTGCAGGTTCTAGCTAGTGCAATAAGGCAAAAAAAAAATAATAATAATAATAATAATAATAATAAAGGTATCCAAATTAGAAAGGAAGACTTAAAACTGGCTTTCGAAACCTCAGTTTTCTAGATTTTCACACACTACCCAACTAGGGCAATGCATGTTTAAAAACAAGGGCCAGTGTGCTTTTTATGTGGTAAATATTAAACCACTGATTTCCCTCAGCCTAGCTTGTCAACATTATCAGTCATCAGAGTACAAAAATTATTTGATGGAATTAACAAGAAAAGGAATATATCGGGCCGGCTGAGTGGCGCGATGGTGAAGAACTGGCTTGGGATGCCAGAGGGCCCCGGTTCGGATCCCACATATGAGGGCCAGTGACACTGCCCTCTACAGCTAAGATGCTGAACAACAGCTCAACTTGGAGCTGGGCTGCCATGAGTCACCGGCGACGGCATAGGCTGCAGCCCCTGTGGCAGTGGGTTGCCATGGGCTACTGTGTGTAGCCAGCAGCCAGCGTGAGCAGCCAGCAGCCGCAGTGAGCGGCCGTCCAGAAGCCGGCGACTGATGTGCCTCGCCCAGGAAGAGCGCGATGATGGTGCCAACTTGGGCCAGTGAAGCGACATCCTCCACAACTAGACTGAAGAACAAAAGGACAGCAACTTGTCTGTTCCCCTTCCCCCAATTCCCCAGCACTGTTCCCATCCCCCCAATTCCCCATTAAAAATCTTTTTAAAAAAAGAAACTGAATATATCAATTTAAAGACTAACAAATGAAAATATTTTCTGAATTAAAATCTAGTCATCTTAGAATATCTGACACATTTTCCAAGTGTAGATACATTTTAATTTCATCTTAATCCATTTACATGGGCTTTATAATATCAGCTTCACTCCTGACCTAACATGCATAACTTTTGTTCCACTGTTTGTGAGTGAGGAAGCAATAACCTGAGTTTCCAAAATGAACTCAAGTTATATATTCTGATGAGGGCTACTTTCATGGTGATACTTATGGTCAATACTCCTTTTTATTTAATACTGTGCTCTTGGAGAGACATAACGAAGGTCTCCTAAGTCACCCGGGTCCATCAATTTAATTGTTTCACTAGTCCTAGTCACATACACAAGAAAATGTCATTTTGTATTGTTCACAAATACAGTTATAACACAATACCTGGCACCTATGCAAGTAGTTGTTCAATAACTATTTTTGCAGGGAGGGTTAGAGGGACAGACATCATAGACGTGCACCTTTGATGAGAATTCAGTTAAAAACTGGAGAACAGAAGTAAAGGGGATCCCAGAATTTGCCTTCCAGGGCAACAAAAAGGGAGATAAACGTATGAAAATGCCATTTACGTCCCTCAGAGAAAAAGTGCAGAAATTTATCTCAAGCTTTGCAAGTACAACTAAAGCTACTTCTAGACCCATCTAGGGAGCAAGTAACCGCCGTGGTGAAGCTCAGTAACCAAAGGCAGAGAGAAAACACACTTCAGTATTTACCCACAATTCCTAGCCCCTAAGACAAAGCCTGCCTTGGTTCTTCAAATGCTTCCCTCAGAAGGCTGGCTTTCACACGAACTTTTAGACCATTAATGAGGAAATGCGCGAGGCTGGTCCTTCACCAAGTCTACAAGTCAAAGCCAGAGAACAGAAATTGTTTATACACAGAGTTTGTATTAACATGATCTATATCCGAGAACAAAACTGCTATCTGCATCAATTGATGTTCACACTATTACATAGCTTCATCTGTCAGGCTGTTGCAACGTTTTAGCCTCAATGAAAGGAACCCTCAATTACACACTGAAAAAAACGTAGCCTCAAACGCCTCCTCTTGCTGCTGCTGCTTCTTTTTTTTTTTGTTTAAATAAAACATCAAGTCGATCCTTTATACTGCTGGAAAAACATGGTTGTACTGAAATTTAAAACTTTTGAACTAATAAAACGAACACCATGTTCCTATAGTCTGGCATGCTTCCCCTCCCCTTGAAACTTCAAGCAATCCACACTTGCTCGTTTTTGCCAAGTCCTTTTTGTACTGTGCCCATCAGGCTGCTAGCACAAAAAAACTACGCTAATACACCACGTCTTCGCACTTTAGCCCTGGTAGTCGCTAATATTTCCCAGAGAGTCCAAACAAAGACCTTGTTGTCAAAGGATAAGAGTCTGTGCCGACCTGGCGGCCGTGGCCAGTCACCATGAGACAGGTTCAAACACAGTCAGACCACTGGGTGGCAGAGGAGAAGGTGCTGACAGACTTGGATGAGCACAAAACAGAAGCGCATTTTTCTCAGGCCATCCGTCAGTCAGTTCAGAAATATTTATTGAGCACTTTCTCTGTGCCAAGCTCTGCTCAAAGTTATGGGCACATCACAGGGAATAAGATCAAACTGCAGGACTTCAAGGAGCCTTCACGAAATCTCACCCAAAATGTAAAAACTAAAAAGTCCAGCTCTAACTTGGGAAAGAAAAAAAACCGTAGTCACCCTCTTTATGCCCCAGAATAATAAATCAGTAAAAGACTGTATAACTGATCTCCCTGCATCTACTCATGATACCTTCTAATACACTCTCAGCACAGCAACTGAGTGGCCTTTGTAAACATAACATACCCTTGTCGAAAGCCATTCCATGGTTTCTCATTACACTAGGCATAAAACTAAAAATCCTTGACATGGTCTAAAAGCCGCTGCATGACAGTCCAGCAAACCTTTCCAAGTTTCAAGGTACCATTTCCCCAACCACTGTGCTCCAGCCACACTAACCTTTAAGCTTGTCAAACACACTCCGCTTTCCTGTCAAGGGCGGGGGCGGAGGGAGGAGGGTGTCTGAAACGTTTTCCCACCTCCCAAGTTTCAACTCACATAATTCTGACTCCTCTTTGTTAAAAGTGCTTTCTCCCATCACCCCTCTTCTTCTTTTCCCACTTTCACCCCATACACACCCTGAACTAAACGAGGGTGCCAGGCATATTCTATTTCCAAATAACTGGCCTTCCTTCGTGCAGCATTTGCTGAAAATGTAGCCTGCAAACCCTACCTCTTGCACTTGTGTGTTTTTGTTTTTAATAAAACATCAGGTTGCTCCTTTATACTATTGAAAAGACCTGGTTGTAATGCTTCCAGAGCACTTATTACAGTTCATGTGTATATATTTATAATACTTGTGTGACCACACTATTTGTTCATGGCTCTTCCATGAAGCCATAAATTCCATAAAGACAAGTACAGTGTCAGTTTGGGGAAATACAAAGCCCCCAGAGCTCAGGGTGATGCCTAACACATAGAAACAACTAGGGGGAAAAGATGAATGCATGATGATCACTGACCAATGGGAACAACTATAATTTAAACTTCAGAGAACTGTGCCCAGAGATAGCTCAGAGTTTCGAGGAGCCACATTTAGTTTCTTTCTATCTTTTTTCTTTTTTTTTTTTTGCTTGAGTTTTCTGTTGTAATGAAGGCTTTACTCAGAAAACAAAATCCAAATCGACTAAAAGACTGATGAAAATCTACTAGGAATAGATGTTGACAGTTTCTTTCCAATCAGTTAGAAACGTATCTACTATGTGTATTTGGTTTCTCCTTGTTTTTAAATATGGATGTTCTGTCTATTTGAAAGGATGACAGTGAGGATCAAAAAGGGGGTTGATTACTTAAGCACTCAGCAATCTATGGAGCATTATTTAAAAAATAAGATATGATAAATACTATGTTACTAAATTAAATGAACAAACTTCCCAGTATGGGGAACAGACATCTTCATTCCTATTAAAACACTAACTTTGAAAACGTTCCCTACAGTGTATGTACATCATTATTAGGGTACCTACTCAAAACATATGGTTGCCAGGTTGGCCAGGTGGCTCAGCTGGTTAGGGCGCATGCTCTTAACAAGGTTGCCGGTTCGATTCCCACATGGGATGGTGGTCTGTGACGCCCCATCCACCCACCCCCCGCAACTAGATTGAAAGCAGTGACTGGACTTGGAGCTGAGCTTGCGTCCTCCACAACTAAGATTGAAGAACAACAACTTGACTTGGAGCTGATGGGTACTGGAAAAAATGACTTGGGAGCCAATGGGTCCTGGAAAAAACACAATGTTCCCCTTTCCCAATTCCCAAATAAAATCACATGGGCCAGTGAGCTGCGCCCCAGCTGAGCTGCCACTAAGTTGCCAACAGGTGGCAGGATGGCTCAGCTGGTGACAGCACGTGCTCCTAACAAGGTTTCTGGTTTGACTCCAGCATTCGATGATGGGCTACACCCACCTGCAACTAAGATTGAACACGGCACCTTGAGCTGAGTGGCCGCGAGCTGCCTACAGGTGGCTGAATGGTGATGGACTTGGAGCTGAGCTAGCTGCGCCCTCCACAACTAAGACTAAAGGACAACAACGTGGCTATTCCCCTTGCCCAATTCCCCAATAAAATCTTAAAAAAAATTTTTTTAAGTTAGTAATAAACTCCCCAACACTCCTTACCCTATTAACTTTTCTGTTCAACACATTCAAGTCAGTAAACCTCAGACATGAAAGAATTACTCCATATTTTGATAACTGATTATTCAGTTGCATATTACAAATGTTAAGTTACATCATTTGATAAATTAACAGGTGAGAGCTGCCAGTAAGTCTTATCTTTCTCATTCTTAGGGTTACCAACACTTCCCCTGCCCCCTGAGGAATGCTTCTGACTCATCTAAATGAAACAGAAGAATATGTCAAAGAATATATCATATAACTTGTTAGATTTTCTTTCTGTGTTCTGTAGCCTTTCCTAGTCAAACTGGAAAACATCCAATAAAATTAATCTACAGAAATCAGATTCTATTGTATGCTGCACAGTCTCTCGTCTTGCCATGAATTCCCGGAAAGTAATGAGTATGGACAGAAGACAGTGAGGTATGGATGGCATGAAGGCTGGGATCCCAAGTCACCAGGACACTGGCTTCATCTCGCCTAGATGTGTACTGCCTTTCAGAATCTAAAACTGAGCTGTGTGAACTAAAAGAAACAGCCCATCAGATCCCCAAGCCCCAAATGTACCAGAGGCCAGCTTTCTAAAGGCAGCATCTATTTTTAAACTAATATAAGTTGGGTTCTAAATCTGACCTGCATTTAAATAATCAACTGGCGAGGAATGTCCAGCTGGACTCTTAAGCACTTAAAGTTGCTTGAGGGAGGTCCAAACAAACTTCATTTCATACACAACAGACAAAGCCTTCTCTTAGCAACTGGCATCCTCCACAAAGGAAGAGCGGCAGCTGTGAAGAAGGAGACATCCTGAAGCTGAGGGTCCCCTGGAATTCACTTCTTCACATAACTAATAAAAGCAGGCTATTCTTTGCATTTAGATGGTTTGGGGAAACCAATTTCTGATTGCTCAGCACAATAGAATGAAGTAATAGAACTTATTTTCAATGGAGTACAGAGTACATGAATATCGTCCCAAAGAAGCAGCCAACAAAAACCCATTTTTAAGCTTCCCACAGTACATTTCTCGTCAGAAAGGACAAGTTCACAGGGCCATCCTGACCAAAATAGTCTCACTGACAATGAAGAAAGAGTTTTCTCTTTAAGTTTTGTGTTCAGAAACTGGAAGATAAAAGAAAACCATAAATATCCTTATCAAAATACCAGTTAAATAATTACGGCGCTGATTGCTGATAATTTTGGCAGCTGTTATCCTCCTCATTCCTGAGGATGCTTCAAAGCAGTTAGAACGTTGACAAATTTTTTTAAATTATATTTCAAGGGTACTACAGTGGTATAAGATTGGCACTAGCATACTATATCACTTAGGAAATTATGTTCTTGCAATTTTTGTATCCACATTAGAAAAATCACTGCCAGGACTGAGGTGAAAAAACTAACAAACAAATCTCTGGAAAAACATCTACAAATAAATATAAAACTACATAAATTATGTATCTATTTCTATAAACCAAAGTAACAGTGACTCAGTAAAACACATTTAAGTATATAAAACTATTGATAATCAAGAATGAAAGTAAAATACGAGACGTGCCCATATGTGTAAGTAACACACAAAACCCATCTCTTCTCATTAGCCCTGTTCAGCCAGTCGAAAGAGACACTAACACTGTGAATCAGAAGGGAGAGCCAATCCAAGTATTTCATTGCCTAGATATCTGAAAGGTCAATCTGATAGACCATGAAAAATAAATGGAAAGTATTTGCACCAAAAGCCTGATCCCATCATACTTCTTTCTTTTCTCTTTTCTTCTCTTTTCCTCCCTCCCTCACTCTTTTCCTACCCTACCCTTCCTTCCTTCCTTCCATTCAAAAAACATTCACTGAGCAATACCGCTAAAGCTGCTTGTTGCTACCCAATATCCACTCTCTCCTTATTCCTAACAGAACCCCCAATTTACCTCAGGGAAACAAGGCACCTAACTAAAATGCTACCTTTCATCGCCTCCCTTGCAGCCAGATGAGTTCACATGACTAAGTTCTGGCTGATGAAAAACAAGCATATGTGTTTTGAGAAAACTAAGCAAAGACAGGTTGCTTTAAGGGAGCAGACTCAGTTCAGAATTGCACCCCTTTTCCCTCCCTCCTACCCCTTTTCAGAATATGAACATGATGCTTTTAGAAGCCATACTATACCATGCAAACACCTTAAGGATGCATGCCAAGAGCTCAAAGAGAAAGTCGAGGCAGTATGTCTTTAGCATTGTCACATCCAAGGAGGTAACGGTCAAAGATACTGACACTGCCGAGTACAATCATCTCTGATGCTATTTTTGCCTAGTTATTACTAGCAACAGTCTGGTGTCTCATATATATGAATATAAACAAGCTTATAAAATCTCTGAAAGAACAGAGCTTAAGGAACAGCACTTACCTCCCATAATGAGAACTTATTGTTCTTTTTTTAAAGATTTTTATTGGGGAATTGGGGGAAGGGGAACAGACAAGTTGCTATCCTTTTGTTCTTCAGTCTAGTTGTGGAGGACGTTGCTTCACTGGCTCAAGTTGGCACCATAATTGCGCTCTTCCCAGGCGAGGCAGATCAGTCGCCAGCTTCTGGACGGCCACTCACGCTGGCTGCTGGCTACACACGGTAGCCCATGGCAACCCACTGCCACAGGGGCTGCAGCCTATGCCGCCATCCGGGGCAACTCATGGGAGCCCAGCTCCAGGTTGAGCTGTTGTTCAGCATCTTAGCTGTAGAGGGCAGTGTCACTGGCCCTCATATGTGGGATCCGAACTGGGGCCCTCTGGCGTCCCAAGCCAGTTCTTAACCATCGCGCCACTCGGCCAGTCCAGAATTTGTTGTTCTTAAAGCAGCAGCAGAATGTAAGAATCACCAGTCCTTTCTCTGTTCATATCTCTGATCTTTCACTTAAGCACTTACACACTGAGGAAGTGTGTGTGTGTGTGTGTGTGTGTGTGTGTGTGTGTGTGTGTGTGTGTGTCTACAAACTGTTGTCTGTTTCCCCCACTATCCTGGTAGGACTTAAAGGTAAGAATGACTCTTGTTCACCTTTGCAGGTCTAGAACCCAGCACATAGCAGATACTCAGTAAGCGTTAAAGGAACAACATGAAACAAATATTTTGAATATAGAGCTCCTAAATTTAGTCTTCCGATGACATAATTCTATAGTGTGGAAGTATATACTATACACCATGGTGTCTGCATGAAGGCCAGCTCACTCACTAAGACAAAAAGCAGTGGGAAAGCTGCTGTTCCCTGCCGAGCTCACCCTACTCTTTACCTCCGGGACGTACAGACCTCACTACCTCTGTCTCCACAGACTGAGGAGGCTGAAGGTGACACTGGAGAGAGAGCTCCGGTCTTCCTTTCTCCTGTCTGCTCACCCACTCACACTCGCTCATTCATTACATTCACAGAGAACACACTGCAGGGATGCCAGAAATAATTCTAACGAACACAACATGGCAACTGTTTTCAAGAAATCTATCATCGGGGAAAAAGCAAAGAAGCAGATACAATGCAATGTAGAAAGGATGGATATATATAACGTGTGCTTTCTATGGGGAAGCTAGACACCATTCGGGGTGCTTTACACGGACTACTGGTTTGTCGGAAAAGTCATGATGCATTTTTGCAACAAAAAACATAGACAACTATATCGTGACTTTTCAGACAACCCAATATTTCATTTAGTCCACACTATAGCCCCTGGACTTCCTCTCTGTGATGCAAGCAGCAGAGACCTAGCAAACACTCAGGAGGAGCACCAGGCCACTAACCCAGGCAGGAGGCAACGGGGTGGGGAGGGAAGACTGACTGCAGAGCATGGAGGGCAGGAAAGGCTGAGCAGAGGCAGTGAAGTCCAAAGGAGCAACAGGATCTTCCCAGGTTGAAAGGCAGATGCAGAACTTTGCATGCAGAGAATTTACCAGGGAGAAAAATCCAGAAGCAAGAAAGACCACAGCATATCAGGAGAGCATGGCAGAATTTGCTCCTAAATCATGAGTACTGCTACCCAAAGCAGTTTTCCACACCTGACAGACTGCGCTTGCCTGAGTTGTATCTAAAGGACAGACTCTGTGAAAAAGAAAGACCTGAGGATTTTTCATAAATATTTCTAAATCACGTGTCATTAGGAGAGGCATGAAATAATTTTTTAAGCTGAAGTATTATTAATGCTGCTCTACTTTTGAGCCTAGATTATTATTTATAATTTTAAAAGATTATTTATTAGAAAGCAATAAAAGGACATTAAGAACTTTACAACAGCATAACAGTAGGTTGGAAAAAAAATTCCCCAAACTAAACTATTTCTTTAAAATATGCCTACATAATACACTTCCCTTGAAACCTGGAAAAAATGGTTAGGCACATGCATGACTTAAAAAAACAAAGTTCATATTTGACGGCAGAGAGTCAGCTTTTTCGAACCTAATTTCCACTTGCCTCCCCTTCTTTAGCCATAGAAATCTGATTTTATTTGGGCTGGCAATGTGCCCACTTACCTCACCTGAGTCTCCCCTGAAGACAGCAGTAGCCAAGGAGTTTCAAGTAGAAGGCAATGGGTGGAGATTATAGAAAGCCCCTTTAAACCTTTCCCTCCCTGTCTTGCAGACATCTTGGCTGGAGCTCCAACAGTGTCCTGTAGTTATGTGGAGAAAGGCCTTATGCTTAAGACTGAAAGCCGGAAAAGCCAGAGTCCCTCCCCTGATGACTTGGTAGGCCCACACTCCTAAACGGGTTCCCTACAGACATTTTATGTGACAAAATCAAACCCCGTTTAATCAGATCCCTCTTCCCACTAGTCAAACACAAATTTCATTGCAGATGCCAGAGGATATTTAAAGGATAAGGCCACAGAATTAGAATTCACATTTTAAGCTAATCCAAGCTGTTAACAAATTTTTGTAAGGAATTACAATTAAACTGGGTCCTCCTTGCTTTCTGTAGAGGTTTTCTGTACATATGGAATCTATCACTGGCTCTAGAAGAGTGGTCTGGTTTTAAATTATCAGGAAGTATGATACCACACGAATGAAAGGTGAATGCAGACACATTTTCATAAAGACAAATGTGCAACTTCACAGTGAGATACCGCAGAGCACATCCCCCACTATCAGTTTCACACCCAAATGCCTCTACGCCTGATCGACTGTTATTAAGAGAGAGAAAATGTTGAATCTCAAATATTTATCATATGTCCATGTGATGTGGGTAAACTACTATCTACACAAGTGTTTAGATTTAGGTAAAGAATAAAATTCTGATAGCCTTTAATTTTGACCACTTTTAAGACTTTTCCTACCAATGACCTTAGTGTGCCCTTGGCCTATAACTATGAAGTCATTTATCATAAAGACAGCAGAACAGCTCCATGGGCATTGAAGAAGGATCTTATCTGTGCTTAGCTATGGGCCGAAATAGTTTGTAAAAAGGAAGAATACCACACAAGTTGTCTGGCTGATGCTGAGCTGGCTGCTGCCTGTACAATCACAAAGAAAAACGTGGATAAACATGCACATCCAGGCACAAATAGCATCTGGACAGGATGTTAACACCATTCCGCAATCCCTTAAGGGGCTTATTCTCTCTTAGAAGTATAAAATCAACCAACTGGTTTAAGGAGAATTAATTTGGGTGAGAGGGAAAGACAGAGAAAAGGAGTCATGTCCTGAACAAAAATAAGAACTCATGTCTGTAAGATTATTTGGGAAGTTTAAAAGATTAAGTGTAGTAGGACCCTAAATTATCCATATAAAAAAATACCAAATTCTCATCTCCTTGAACCTCAACCCCTTCCTTTGGATTCCGTCTCCTGCCACTGGATTAACAAAGCTCACTGCGGTACAATTCTATCAGAGAGGTGTCCTTAGGAAATGGGTGGTGATTAAAAGGGGTTACTTACACCAAGCTGACCTGGGGGAAACTGAAAGAAGAAATGTTCTGATGACATAATGAATCATAAAACCACGACTGTTCCCATTCTTTTTTTGGTTGAAATTGGATAATCATGCAACCCAGTACTTGATTTTTGAAGCTCCTACATACCTAAGTCAGAATGCTCTTTACATTTATAAAATGCATAATTAATGTTTATTGAAGTATAATTGACATATAACACTATTAGTTTCAGATGTACAACATAATGAATTGATATTTGTATATACTGCAAAATAATCAACACACTAAGTTATCCATCACCGTACAGTTACAAAAAAATTATTTTCTTGTGATGAGAACTTTTAAGATCTATTCTCTTAGCAACTTTCAAATATGCAATACAGTATTATTCACTATAGTCCCTATTGTACATTATATCCCCATGACTTATTTATTTTGTAACTGAAAGTTTGTACCTTTTGACCCCCTTACTCATTTTAAACCCCTCTCCCTGCATCTGCCACCTCTGACAATCTCCAATCTGTTCTCTGTATCCATGAGCTTGGTTTTTGTTTTGTTTTCTCTAGATTCTACAGGTAAGTGAGATCATTACGTATTTGACTTTCTCTGTCTGACTATTTCACTTAGCACAATGCCCTTAAATTTCATCCATGTTGTCACAAATGGCAGGAATATTCCACTGCACACATACATCACATTTTCTTTACCCATTCATCCAACGATGGACACTTAGGTTGTTTCCAAATACCTTGGGCTATTGTAAATAACGCTGCAATGAACATTTTTAGTATTCAATTTGGTCTTCTCGACCCCTTTCTTCTAAGAACTTTTGGATTCAATCCTAAGCACTATCCCCTCTGAGCCGTTTCCTCTCCTGTGGATCAGGAACAGCCTCACAGGGTTCTTGTGAGGGGGACATGGGATCAACCAACCATGCAATGTGCTCAGCACCAGGTCTGACCCAGAGCTCTTTAAACATTCCCATTATTGTCAGTCTTAAATAATAAATAAAGGCAAGGCAAGTACTAGGAGAAGCAATTTTCAAATCTTCAAGACTTGATCATTTGGGGAAAAATAGATGCTAAAAGCATGAAAACAATAATAATAACCATTCTGATATATCTCATAAAGGGATAACACAGGATTATCAAACTATCTTCCATATTCCTATATTACTGTCCCTTTCTAGAATCCAAATGCCGAGTGAATTATTCTTAATTACGTTAAAGTTGGCCTTTCTAATTGCCTACTCCTGTATCCTGCTGTGATGCTATTAACATGGACTCCTGAGGTTGATTTCGAGATTTATAATCACCTACAGTTGATTCCCCCCTCACTAATTTTAATGGATTTCTACTGATAAATAATTACTTTAAATGAATTAGCTAATTTCTAGACCATGTCATTGTTTCTACTAGGAATCCACTGAGCTATATTTGTTTTTCACCAGCTGTCTGAATAATTTGATTTAGTCCACATGTTTTTCAAAGTTGGTAGAGAATGAATATGTTAATAATTAGCTTCTCTCTTTTGGACTTTCCGAAGTCCTCTAATTCTTCTGAAAGCTTATACAAGGGTTTCAGAATGAAGACACATCTGCTTGTGTCTCAGAGGCAACTCTCAATACTGGATATTGAGGGCGTAAAATCAGACAATTTTTGATGTAACAAAAAAGACAAGAACTACAAGGTAAATAGAACAGTGAATCACTACAGGCTTCCGAGGTGCCTTGAGGTGCATTTCTGCGCAGAAAATTAAATGGTACTAAATGTAAAGTTGTTATGGTACTAAAATGATTACCTTAAATTGTAAAATTTTTTAGTAGGAAGGAGAAGCAAGAGAAAGAGCCCACTGTAATCTTAACACAGGCTTTCCACAAAACTGGAAGGTTCCCGCTTTCTTCTCAGATAAACCTATTCAGCCAAGATAACGTGACTGCTTTTTAAAAGTCTATGAGAAACAATGGTTCACAGAATACCTATTGTTTTAAGATTTATGTAACTTGCCCAAAACACTATTCCAAATTTTGTATGTGAAAATAGTGCTGGTTCTGGGTAAAATGAAAAAAAGCACACGCCATCCTTTCTCTCCACTGAATGCAGCTAGTATGTAACACTGGACACAACAGGTCACGTATATGAAGCAGCTCTCTGAGGGCTCTGGAAACTAAATGATGACACACTGACTGGGAAAGAGGAGCAAAATTCTAAGTGCTATGAAACCAGGGATGGACGAACGTCCCTGTTTCTTCCTCCAAAGCCCTAATTCAGAACTCAAGGTAGACAGGCACGAAACGACAGTGAGCACCAGGATACAGACAAAAGGGACAAATTGATCCATCTTTTGGGTTCTAGCTTGAGAAGCAGGAAAGGGGATTCCTAACCCTAGAGGAAGTGGAGGGAATCCCCCGTTTTTCTTCTTTTTCCCCCCTCTATTCTCTCGCTTCCCAGTCCAAGGCAATCTCAAGATGGGGGTGGGCAGAGGGGACAACAGTCACCTAAACCTCTGAGGAAAAGGAACCTCCTCTCTAATCAGAGGAGCTGTGATCTCAAGATATAGGGCAAACACCTGTTGCTTTTTTTTCTCTTTCTTCCTCCTGGTCCAGGAAGTCACAGGAAGTCATTGCCCCATTCTTTGTGGCTGGAAGACTAAAAATGAGAGCCTCAGGGAAACAGGAAATACTGGAAGAAACCGACATAAATATAGCCAATGATTTTTGGCCAAAGGCAACTCAATGAAGAAAAGATGGTTTTTTTTCAACAAATGGTATTGGAACAATTAATAGACATCCATATGCAAAAAAAAGGAAACTTAACCTAAATCTCAGACCTTATACAACTATTATTTAAAAATAGATCATACAGATCTAAATGTAAAATGTAAAACTCTAAAACTTTTCAGAGAAAACAAAAGAAAATCGTTATGACCTGCAACTAGGCAAAGAGTTCTTGGACAATATCCCCACAGCATGATCCATTAAAAAATTTAAAACATTAAGTAGCACTTCTTCAAAATTAAAAATTCCTGATCTGTGTAAGACACTATTAAGAGAATCAAAAAAATACACATTGGGAAAAATATTTGCAAATCACATATGCAACAAAGGATTCGTGCATCCAGAATATGTGTACGCGCGCGCACACACACACACACACACACACACACACACACACACACACACAAATCCTCTGAAAACTAAATCGAGAAAAGAAACAACCCAATTAAAAAAATGGGCAAAAGACTTGAACAGACCCTTCACAAAAAGATATATAAATGGCTACAATCAATCAAGCACATAAAAATGGCTGCAAGTAAGCTTCAAGGGAGCACATGAGAAAATGTTCAACATCATTAGCCATTAGAGTAAAGCAGATTAAAATCACAATAAGACACCACTATACCTCTACTAGAATGGCTAAAATTTAAAAATACTGACAAAACCAAGGGCTGACCAGGATGCCAAGCACCTGGAACTCTCATACATTGCTTGTGAGAATGGAAACTGAGAGTTAACTCTGGAGGATGGTTTGAAATTTTCTTAAAAAGTTAAATGTACATCTACCATATAATCCAGTCATTCCACTCCTAGGTATTTACCCAAGAGAAAGGAAAGCATAAAGATCTGTACACAAAGGTCTGTAGTAGCTTTATTTGTAATACAAAAAACTATAGACTGAAATGTCCTTCAAAGGGTGAATGGATAAATCAACTGCAGCACAGCCACACAATGGAGTCCTATTCAGCAATCAAAAGGAATATACTATCCATTCCCACAACAACTTGGATGAATCTCAAAAGCATTATATGATTGGAAAAAAGTCAGCTTCAAAAGATTATATACTGTATGGTGCCATTTAAATGGCATCTTTGCAAAGGCAAAACTACAGGGATGGAGAATAGATCAATGATTGCTAGGATTTAAGGGTGGGAAGAGAATACAGCATGAGGAAATTTTTTGAGGGGATGGAACACTTGTGAAGATGGTCACACAAATCGATACATGTGTTAAAACTCATAGAATTATACACCAAATTTAAAAAGGCCATTTTACTTCATGTTCATTTTTTTTAACAAACATAAAAATATTGTACCTCAAATTTACAATAACATCTTGCACAACTAACGTATATAAATATTGCATTGAATATTGTCACAGAAATGAGTTGTAAGACAATGGAACAACGTAGTATTAAGTATTATTTAAACCAAGTTTATTTATAAAACATTTTAAGAGGCACCACAAAATCGTTTCTTTCCAAAGTGAACTGCTGGCCCACAAAAATGTGACTTAAATAGCAAGAAAGCCAATATTCAACAGAGCCCAACAGTTCCAGTCATTCTGGCATCTGGCGCTTGAGATGTTGATGTTACAAAGCAGGTGCATGAACTCGGGAGTCATCCAAAGTTTGTCCTCTAGAATCTGGTCCCATCTCTACCTCACGGGGCTTCACACACCTCCTCCATTTCCTCAACAGGAAGCACTCAATGCACATACAGTTTGTTTTAAAACTTGAAGAGCGTGTATACAAAAGGAAAAGGTCAAGGAAACCAGTTGCACTGAGAACGTCTGCACTGTGTCATCACTACCATCACAAACGGCTGCTGCCTCCACAGCGTATGAGAAACGGACCCCAACCTCTCCACAGCTCCCGTCAGAACTGATGTTCTCTCTACTGGGCCGAGTGAGGGAACAGCTCTCAGCTGCACTGCTAAACCAAAATGATCCAGCCCAGGTTCAAAATGCTATGCTAAAATCATTTTCTAAGACACATCTCTGCATGACTGCTGTCAAAATATGTTAGTCTTCCATTTCCTTAAAGCATTCTTTTATGGAGTTATTTTTGCCTATTACAAAAAAGAACAAAAACAAACAAACAAAAAACCAATGACCACTAAAGGATAAAACACATGTCACCCTCATCCCATTTTCACTGGTGCTCCTTTCCCTTTTCAAGGACGCCCTACATGATTTAATGCTGGCCATTCAGATGCATAAAGGAATCACAAATATGTTACTTTTAAATGTATTTTTAACTAGAATTTTTATTTTAATGGCAAAGCTATGGATAATGTTTTTCTATTTTTCTCTACTTCTCAAAGGTTCCCTAACTGAAACATCAAGACAGTTGAAGAATTCTTTCCTCTACTCCTGACAGAATTTGCCATGAATTATGGCTATGACTATTGTTATTTTCATTTTTAACACTTTTGGGGAAATCAGACTTTTTAAAGGCTCTAATATCCCACCATCACCAACCAAAAAGGGGGGGGGGGCAAGGGCAGGGGCAGGGGAAGGTAAGATACACTGAACTTTCAGATGTTGTCCTCACTGATTATTACAAAAATAATTCAGTAACAAACACAAAGAGTCAGGTTATTTTTAAATGAGAGAAACTCCTCCTTGATCTGTTTCACTTGCTTGAGAACAGTGCACAGGAACAGATGAACATTTAATAAGCCTGTTCTGATTATAACATTTCAAGCCTGAAGTGCACGCTACATTATTCTTTAGAAAGTGGTACTTTTTGGGGGTTCTTTCAGACATGTACTTAAAAATAATCACCTGGCTGTACATGACTGAACCTTGACTCAAGCATAGGGATTGCTGCTTTTTGTTCAATGTCAAAAGTGAAAGGCAATGTCAAACGATGCCACCCTAGCAGTGCTCTCCTTTCTGTTGCCTAGGATGCTATCATTTCTATTAGTCTTAGTAGCCAGCAGAGGTAGTCTACATTCAAAATAAAATCCATACAAAGAATTTCACACACACACACACACACACACACACACAATTTTTTAAAAAAGAAAACATTCATTTACATGATTTAGAGCCTTAAGTTTAAGGATTTTTTTTTTTTTTTACAATGCCTACTGGCAAAAATGCAAGATAGAAATCAGGACTGAGAAAGTAACTGTAAACAGCCAAAGGAAAAATTGGATGCCATTCTATGAAGTCTGATGGTATCAAGTCAGGGAGGGATTCAATGGTTCCAAGGTACCGAGAGAAGGTACTCATGTATGTGCCATACATGGCAGAGAAGTCCTCACCTAAACAATAACGGGCTTGGACAAGATACTCCACTAATCCCTTACGACTAAAAACATTCTCATTCTATAATTTTAGAGCAAGATGACACCTTTTGAAACTGTGAGCTCCTTAAAGGCTTGTCTTCATCGTCATCCTAGCATGATACCTGGAACCTAAGAGATACTCAATAAAAGGTTGCTGAAAGAATTTTCTAAAACTTGTACATGAAAAAGACCATGACTTCTGGTAGACATTACCCGCTGACCCCCTGAAGTGCACAGATCACTCCTGGTGTTGGTCATTGGCACCATCTCCTCCACTTGGGAGAATTTTTCTAACTGCATAATGATTCCACAAAGGAGAACTGAATTTTCTCAGACAAAATTCACTTTTCAGCTAACTTTATAGTTGATAATACCTTGTACTGGAAGAAATCTCAGCTCTGCCAATTTTTCACAGCTCATTTGTGTTTGCATTAGCAACATTACCTTCAATCCATGGTTCTCTGTAGGAATCTTTTTAAGCCAAGTGTCAATTTTGTTGCTGTCGTTTTAATTAAAACTGGTTAACATAATCTGCAAATCTATTGAGTAAGCATAGCGTGTTACAATAGGCTGAAAGCAAACAAGAGAGTGGGGGCCCCTTTCTACCCTCTGCATTGTGGAAGCCCCATACAATCCCCAGGATAGCTGTGTTCCCAACACGACAGGGATCATCTGACATAGCAAGACTCCCACTTTCAATCCCAATGTTGAATATTAGTAAATTTATTTCTTCGAACAACTTAATAAAAGCTCTAATATTTTCCTCCCTCCCTCCAACATAGGCACCCGTCTTGAAAAACACAGACCTAGGCTCCTTCTGACAGCATTTCTGCTCTCAAGTTCCTGTTTCAAAGAGAGACTTGTACCTCATCCAGTTTATTTAACCTTCTTCTATCCACAAGCAGTTCCTCAGTTCAGGACTTTTAAACTAGATTCCCACTCCTCCTCCTTTCCATACTTGACTAAAGAAAAGACTAGAACACAGTGCCAAGAGCACAAAGACCAACAGATTCAGAATCAGAAAATCTGGGTTCGAAATTGGCTGTTACTAGCTGTGTAACTTGGGACGGGGGAAACAGCCCTTTCTGAAACTGTTTCTTTATTTCTAAAATGAGGGAAATTCTATTTGGTTCAACTATTGTGGCTATTATAAAGATTAGTAACTATTATAAATGATTAATCATGATTATAAACTTCAAAAGCAATTTTATTTTTATACTTATAAATTTAATATATATTAATTATATATAATTATTTGTATTGCTATGCAGATGAACAGAAATTTTATTTTTCTGTGTATTTATTTAATTTTTAAAATAATGTGTTTGTTTATATATTTAATTATAAATAATTAATTATGCTTTTTAAAGACTAAAAGTAATTTTTACTGTTTTCATTCATGTTCTATCCTAGTAAGTCATTCTATGAAGAACCAACTCTCAACAGCAACAAAACTCAAAAGGCCTCTTTGTATTTCAAGTCATCCATTGCTGTAATAAAATTATGTAATTATAAAAATAACACCTGTTTGTAATTTGTCAAAATTACAAAATTTAAAATAAGCATAAAATATGAACTCAAAGGTCACCCACAATCCTGCCATCCAGACATCAACTTTATTAGTATTGTGGTACAGTTTTAAAAATTGAGATCATAGTATGTAAAATGCTTTGCATCCTTTGTAACGGAACGTTATCCTGTGTACAGTCTCCATGTCATTCAGTCATCTTCAAAAATTCAGGTGCTTAATTTTAATCACTGTATAATAGTCTTCTAGGTGTACATGTCACAATTTAACCATTTTTGCACTGTTTGACACATAGGTTGCACCCAATTTTTATGTTACAAATACTAAAGTAATAAACAGCCTTGAATATAAATTTCTGTGGATTTTTAAAAACTGTTTTTTTCCATAGAATGAAGTTCTAGAAGTGGTAAAGTAGGACATAACCATTTTGAAGGTTTTGGGCCCATAAAACTTTTTTATAAAGTTTAAACAGTGAATCTCCACTTCACCAAGGTAACAGGATGATAATTGCTTTAGAAACTAAACAAGGTTGATTTAAGCAGAGAACCATAAACAAACACACACACACACACACACACACACACACACACACACACAATCTTAGCCATTTTATTTGACATTAATATAATATACATTCTTTTACCAATTTCCTAACGTAGGGTCAATGTCTTTTCCATAAATAATCAGTCTCTGGGGTGACTGTTAGGCTAGTCATTCTTACATAAACCATACCCCAAAAAAACATCATCCACAACTTCCAGTTTTCCGTTTCTGTTAGAGTGGACCCAAAGGCTCTCGAGAAACAAGCTGAGAATCCTTACAGAAATAGAACAACTCTCCCAATCCTTCACAGTTGCCATGACCATACCTAACTTGGCAGCATTCTTTTTGGAGGCTTGCCTCTGGAGGCTTTCCAAAGTATTTAGCATATTTTTGTAGAAAAATAATACTCATATTTAATCAGATTACATAAAATTTTAATTATGTAATTGCAATAACAAGTACCACTGACAAAAACAGGCTTTTGTTAGAAACAAAACCAACTCTTGATCAACATTCAGAGCAGGCAACCCAGAAGGACCGGGGAATCTAGAGATGGCTGGCTGTCTGTAGGGGTTGGTGTCATGGGCATCAAGGCATGTATTGACAGGAGGAGGTGAGGGAGGTGGCGGGGACCAAAAAGAGCTCCCGTCTCTCAGCGCCTTGCAAGTATTGCGTATTCCAGTTCTAAACGGCGTTTATTAACCCCCACGTACATCTGCAGGCGCAGTACAAGCTTACAGACACAGGTTGCCCCTGACATTAAAGGAAGAGCAAGGCACGTGTCAGGGTTTCACACAGACTTGCTGAATGGCAGCCAACAGCAACCACCCCAGTGTCTCTCCTGTCCCTCCTCCACCACGCTGGAGCCCAGCACGCTTCCCCTTTCTATCTGAATCCAGTCATCAGCTGATCTCACCCAGCCCCAATGCTTCAAATACCATGTAGACGAGTGAAGACTCTCACGTTTAAACCTCTAGATAACCTGCCTCCCAAGCAGGTCACACTTAGCAGGATATGGCGTCTCCACCCCCCAGACCTGCTCCGTTCACGGGACTGGTAACCACCACTACCATCTGCTCAGGCCAAATGGCTCAGCTGTCCTTGATTGACTTTTCCCTATAATTGTCATTCCTGTCACCTCTCCATGAGTTTGTGAGCTTATTCCCTGGCTCTTCTCCTTAAAATGCAATCATCCAGAGGACAGGGACCCGGTCTTGTTCATAGCTGTATCTCCGGCTCCCAAACTCATCCAGGGTACAAACTAAGTCCTTAAGAAATGCTTTTTGAACAAAAAGAGCTCCTAAGAAACGTCAGGCTCCTCTAGGAAGTTTTCTTTGTATAATTAGAAGATGAGGAGAAAATATCCCAACCCCTTGTAAAACCATACCAATAGTCCCAGCTTGGGAGTCCCAACAGGCCACTACCCCAACACTCTCATTTCATAGATGTGAACCTGAAGGTCCAGAAACTACATCATTTACCCAAGATCACAAGAACACACAGATCCTAATGCAGATGCAGACTGACGTACAAGCACCCCACCAAACGATCCCCCCACATCCCTTTCCTTTTGTTTACATACAACACATCTCTTTGCAAGTATGTGGAGCACCGAATTAATATCAGAGAGGTTTGTTTTTTTTCACTTGGGATGCATAATAAAACATTCAACAAGAGGCTTCTCACAATGTCCCCAATTACACAGCCATGTGGAAAGCCCGCGACTCGTTAGGAGGATGCTGAAGTGCCAGAAAGTAATTCGGAGCCAACAGAAACTAAAAGTCAAGTTGCCCGGATTCGAAATCCCCAAATCACTGCAGGAAGCTGTTGTTGCTGACTTCACTTCCTTCTTTCATAGACTCTTCCTACCAGAATCTACTGTAAATTTCCAGTACAGAGAACAGCTGAGTGTAAATTGGTAACTGACATCTGATTTCATGTTTACTGTTCAAAGGTTCTTCATAAAACGCAGCAAAGAAAGGCCTCGCCCACAAAGCTCCCCAACGTGAACTCCCCACAGGTGTGAAGTGATGTTACCTCAGTGATTTTATCATTTCCCATCCCAATCTGAATACCCTGGTGTTTACAAAGCTCCTGGGAACTCCACCTCCCCACCCCCTGCTGCCACCCCTCAGCTGCTGCCACCAGCTCAGGACCAGACTAGCTGAAGCAGTCAAGGTCAACCAGGTCTCCCTGCAGCTCCTGTCCCTACTCACCTAACCACATCAACCTCCTGGCTAGGGCTGAGCATGACCGTGACCTATGAACTTATCCAATGCATGATCAGAAGTTCTGCCTAACATTAGTTATTATTAGAAACAACTCATAGGCACTTTAAAATTAACAAAACGGCTTTTCCACAAACATCTCTTCATGTGTGCCTCATAAACACTACTCCATGAAGTAGATACACAGCAACTTCCCCATCGTCATTTTTTCACAGGAGAATCTGGATGGTCAAAGGGGTTCAGAAAGGGACCAATGTCACACTGCAGTCAAGTCTACACCTGCACCAAAAGTCTGTCACAATGAAGCACTTGCTCTTTTGTTTGCACCAACTTTACAGCCTCTTGGGAGAGCCGTACCTGTGTCTGTGTTACCACTTTTGCTACACCTAACACAGCAGCCTTCCATTCACTCACTCAGTCATTATAGCTCCCAAAAGCCTTGATTTTTTTCCCCCCCAGTCTAGGATAGATTAACAAAACTTTTCACTTCTAGGAGCTGTCAGTTAATGAAAGATGAGGCAATGTTGCCCCCTACATCTGCAAAGCACTTCACAGTTTGCAAAGTCTTTCACATGCATTTAACGCTGTCCCCCGCCAATCATAACTACACACTAAAGTTGAAGCCTGGGGAGCTGGGATTCAGTTCGATTCAGGCAGTTGGGTCAAGTACCTTGGAGCTGAGATGCAACTGGACTTTGAAGAACTGGGTAAGGTCTCAGAGAGGCTTCCATGAGAGAGATGGGCATTCCAGAATCAACACATGCCACAATGATCTGAAAATGTGAACACAGTCAGGAAACCCTCGGCTGGAACACTTGGTTTTTATTGTGGAGTAACAAGAGCGACAGATGAAAACAAAACACATGCTTAAACAAAAACAGAGTGACTTAGAACTCATCTAAAATGAATGACTAGCTCTGCAAGAGAACAATAAACATAATGAGCTTTCTTTCATAAAGATGTGTGGTTGTCCAGACATGAAGCGGAGACTTTTTGTGATGGGATTTTATATTTCCTGTTCTCCAAGATCAAAATTCACCTTTTATACTTCTTCAACCCGTTTCCATTGCAAAAGGTTCCTTATCTTTTCACTTATACATGGCTATGTAACACTTTCATTTGTATCTCTCGCCACGTGAGTACCTATTCAAATAGGGTGCAAGCTTTCAAAGGAGGGACTATGTATGCCCTTTAGTCCCCTTCTATGCCTGGATAATCTAGAGTAATGCTTATGATGAAAGTCACCCCCCAAATAGCATTGACTGATCAGGACATCATAGACTTATTTTAAAAGAAGTGGGAATGGTTACAGGAGAAGCTCTTGGAACCCACAATCTACCTGTTTCACCCTTTATGGTTTCGCTCATTTGTCCTTATTATGTGCCAGACCCTGTTCTAAGCACTTTCTTTATGTCATCTTCCTAACAACCCTATGAGGTACGTACTATTATCACTATTGTTACCATTTTACAAAGGAGGAAACTGAAGCACAGAGAGTTTAAGTAACTTGCCCCACGTCACAAAGCTGGGATGTGGTACAGGCAAGACTTGAATCCAGACAGTCTGGTCCTAGAGTTAATGCACTAAACCTCCATGCACGACATAGTCTCTCACAATAACATGTTATACTGGAAAACGTACAGGCCAAATTTTGCTTCTTCCGTTTTGAAACTATGGCAGCAACCACTTTTTTTTTTTTTAATTCAACACAATGCAAACCGCAATTACGTTTTTAAATTAGAAAAAATACAAAAGATTTTAATGTGCTTCTAAATAATGCATTTAGATTTGGGCTTGCGTGCTATTTGTACTAGGAAGCGCATCTGCTCTTGGCATTAAACAAGACAAAATTAGCTATTTTATGATTACACAATAAGAATGTCAGCACCATCGTCTGATCAAACAAACAGTGAATGATTAATGCCTCTTCGTAGAGAAATTTCTTTTTAAACATATTAATGTATAAATAGCTAAGCAAATATTACTTGCATCAAATAACCTGATATCTACTAAGCCAAGCGAGTTCTTCACCTATAAATAAGAGGCAACACTCTTCTTACACAAGGCAGCATCCATTGGTGGGTCTGGAAATACCCACACACAGTGTTGACTCAGAATCCCCCACCGGCAGTAATTAATGCTGACATGAATCTGGATGCTAGGACGGCAATGGAGTGAAATGGCTGGTTTCACATGACAATTACAAGTGTTATTCCAAGCAGTCAGAAAATTTTTCTGTAGCCATGTTCTAAAACCTTGTCGATGAGCTACAAGACAGAGCCAGTTTGACTTACAGCCCTAAAATTATGAACGACTACATATATTAATGACTGATTTATAGATCAAAAGCATTCACATAGCAGGACTTCATCCAAGAAAAATGGAAAGAATGACTATGAAACAGAAAACTGTTATCAAAATACACTGAGAGAACAAGTAACAAAGGCCATTAAAGTAGGTTCCTGTGCACAGGACAAAAGTTTATCAAAACTAATTGGTCAACTTGCTTGAGACCAGAAACATCCATCTTCATCCATTTTAACTGGAAAAAGTAAACACTTAGCAAAAGAAATGCTACTTAAGGAAAAGCGTTCACGTTAGTTCATAATGCATACACATCTCCACTTTAGGCACAATTTTTACACTAAAAAATGTTAATATAACCTTGCTAAGAGGATATAATTAGAACACAGTGAATTTTATTACTGTTGCTCTCAGCATGGTTCTTTTAATGCCCAGTTGTTTATCTCGACAAATAAAGAGCAGCCTGGGAACTGCCCTAGTTTCTTTGAGAGTTATCAACTGAAGCTAATGTTTCCTTAGCGAGAAGGCCACTTTTAAAAGGGTGCTACTATGAACCTGGCCAGTTTCCTCTGCTGTTTACACAGATACAAACACAATCTGCAGCATGGGCAACACTAGCTTTGCGATAGAATCTCAGCATCCTCAAGTGAGGTCTCTCAACAGCTCTCATGTTCACTTGCTCGGCTAAAAATAAAGGACAGCCTTTCCCCCCAATAAATAGCCAGTTTAAAATGAGTATAATCAGGGCCGGCCGAGTGGCTCAGTTGGTTAAGAGCTCACTCAAGAGTGCGAGCTCTGAGCAACAGGGTCGCCGGTTCTATTCCCAGCCTGAGCTGAACCGCCTCTGAGCTGCCAAAAGGTGGCAGGATGGCTCAGCTAAAAACAAGTAAAATAAAATAAAACAAGTATAATCATACATGCTAATGGGTAGCAGCCCAATTACAATGTGAAGCTCACTGTAGGGTAATATTAGCTTCTTCCTGTCCTTCTCATCTGGGAACGCCCCCACAGCACAGTGTCTTGGATGTGCTCACAACCAATACATGAAGCCCTTCCTTTCCCCCCAAAGGACTCCACACATCTCAGAGTTGACTGAATTACCAGTCTATTGTAGCATGACCTATTTCACCACAATCACTTATACGGGCTTATGAGAAGCCACCATTCGTAAGATTTACTAGAAGACTATTGCATGTTGCCCCCCCACACCACCCCCAAGTGTGTGCTGTGAAAATCTTTCTTAACTTCCTCTTTAACACAAGATTACAGTGAGAAATATAATGCTGGTGGCATGGCTAGCACATAGTAAAAACCCAAAATGCATACCATCAAAAAACCCCATCGACTGCTGAGAAGTCTCTCCTAGCCTGAGATGCTGGTACGAGTGATGTTACTAGGATGTCAGAAAAGAGAGGCCTTAAATAGTAAGAATAAGGGATAACCCTGAGAGAGCTGAAAACTGATACAATTTTGAGCCCCATACCATACCTAGTAAAAGCAATTAAGGAGGCCACGTTGCATAGTTAAATCAATGTGATTCTTTCACTGCAACTTCTTATAGCAATATGATTCAGTATCTTAACAGGAAAATCACACCAGGTCAGCTTCATGGGACATCTGTACAGAAACTTAATGTCTCTCTACCTGATAAAATATGCACACACCAAGGTTGCACTCTTGCTCTGCATTTAATACCACTGGTTTGATTATGGGGATGAACCCAGTTACCAAAAGAATATACATTTGTTAATAGCAATACTTTTGTTACAACAATGGAGGTTATGTCTCAAAAGAGGTTTTGACCAAAGTGCTATAACATATTTGACCTAACACACTCATATATCTTCGTGATGATCATCCTCAAAGGTTCTAAAACCCTAAATCAAATTTACTATTATATACAATGTCTAGAGTGCCAAAATCCTCATTTCTAAAATGGAGGCAATATGTCTCTTAAAGACTGAATATTAATTCAAGATGGGTCACAGACCTAAACATAAGCTAAAACCACAAAGCTTCCAGAAGAAAACATTTGAAAGTATTTTCAAGATTGGCTTCCTAAGACTCAGAAAGTAATAAACATTAAAAAAAAAAGTATCAATTAGATTTAATCATATTTAAAACTTTTGATTATCAAATGACAGTTTAAAAAAACTGGAAAGAAATTATGGCAAAATATAAATCTTTAAAAACGAAGACCAGTACCTAGGCTATATGAGAAACTCCTATACTCAATAATAAAATGTTGACGGCAGCTGGTTTATAATAGCCGGCTTTGTAGGGGAACAGCTCAGTGAAGGAAGAGAAGATGCTAGAAACTTCTCCCCAGTGAAGAATTAATACTTAATGGCTAGAGAAGAGTAGATTGCCTAATGACTACTCGAGGGAAAAGAAAAGAAAACTTAGATCAATTGCAGGGCAGTTGGAACTATTAAAAAATATACTGTGCACAGTGCCAAAAAGTAAGTCTACATTTAAAAGAAATTTGGATTTGAAGTGGGAGTTTTGTTTTCCTATTAAGTTAGTTTCAAAAAGGCTTCTACCCAAATTGAATGCTGGAAGAAATAATTATTTAGGTTTATTCAATGCTCCAGATCAAGAAACATATCTTTGCATGGAAAATATATTTGAATTAAAAACCAGATTTGTATTTTATCACATTTTAGACATTTTCTGTTTTGTCTACAAAACAAACTTTAACTCTTCTACAAGTAGCCAAGAAAATAAGGATATGAAGTAATATAAAATGGCATAGAGTTGCCAATAATTATTAAAGTTTTTCAGCCATAATTTCTGAGCCATGGTTTTATATAATTATACATTTGATTCTGTCTAGACATGTTATTCAGTTGGATTCGTAAAGCATGCCACCCTTCCCCACAAGCACTGGCAGACCAATATATAATAAACAGTTATCCACTGTAGTATTATAGGACACAAAATTGACAGCTATGTTTTTAACATGTAGATGTTAACTACTTATAAAAATGAGAATTTTTGACATTTATTGCAAGTTTTTCAGATGCAAGTCTAAACATACAACGATAGATCTGTTCATCTGTACCTGTACTTTCTCATTTTTTTTTAAATTGTGGAATTGGGGGAGGGGAACAGTGTTGGGGAATTGGGGAAGAGGACCAGCCAAGTTGTTGTTCTTCAATCTTAGTTGTGGAGGGCACCAGTCACCATCTGGCTGCCCAACAGCAGCTCGTGGCCTCAAAGCTCAAGGTGCTGTGTTCAATCTTAGTTGCAGGTGGGTGTAGCCACGATCCCATGCAGGAGTCAAACCAGCAGCCTTGTTAAGAGTGCATGCTCTATCCACTGAGCCATCTGGGTGGCAGCTCAGTTCAAGGTGCCAAGCTCAATCTTAGTTGCAGGCGGGTGTAGCCCATCATCAAACAGGCAGTCTTGTTGTTAGGAGCACGTGCTCTCACCAGCTGAGCCATCCTGCCACCTGTTGGCACCTCAACAGCAGCTCAGCTCAGGCGCAGTGTCGCTGGCCTATGTGGGAATTGAACCGGTGGCCCTGCTGCTCAGAGCTCACTCTCTTAAGCTAACTCTTAACCAACTGAGCCACTCGGCCAGCCCTGTACTTTCCCATTTGATTTACTCTTCTCTTTGCTATTTGACCTTAAGTGTAAAAGGGTTGCTTTGTTGCTATCCATTACAGTTATACCACACCACAACCTGAAATGCTCTTTTGTACAAATTAGTAAAATAAATATCTGAACTCCAGGGTTCTGTCTCAGAGGACTGTTAGAACCTATTTAGGGGCCAGCCGAGTGGCTCAGTTGGTTAAAAGTTGGCTTGGGAGCACGAGGTCTGAGCAGCAGGGCCACTGGTTCAGCTCCCACATGGGCCAGTGAGACTGTGTCCTCTACTGCTAAGATTGTGAACAACAGCTCAATCTGGAGCTGGGCTGCCGTGGGCTGCCGTGAGCTGCCGTGAGCCGCCGTGAGCGGCCATCCAATAGCCGGCGACCAGCTGCCTCACCCGGGAAGGATGCAATGATAATACCAACATGGGCCAGTAAAGCGACGTCCTCCACAACTAGACTGAAGAACAAAAAAGGACAGAAATTTGTCTGTTCCCCTCCCCCAATTCCCCAATAAAATCTTTAAAGAAAAAAAAGAATCTATTTAGATTGAACTGCCAATCAACAAAAGGTAACATGTGAAAACAAAATAATCTCTTTTCTTCCTTTTAGCTGTTTAAGTATTATACACACAACAGTAAATGAAAGAGTTTTGACCGGAATAGATAAGATGTCAAACCAACAAACATTGCTACGTAAAGAAAGGATTAGTGACAACCAAAAAGTCTGTTATTTTAAGTTAAAACAAGAATATATCCTACCACCATAATATGTGGGGGAGAAGCATAAAAAAAATAGAAAAACAAAACAAAACAGGGAAGAACAATTAAACGCAGTGGCTCAGGCACTGAAGGAAAATAGATGTGGGTTCAAATCCTTGCTTAGCCACTTACAAGCTATGTGACCTGTAGAAATAATGTAACCTATTAGTAACATGAGTATATCTGTCAACACCTCACAGGATGAATATGAAGATTAAATGAGACAGTGGAAGTTAACGTCTTTAGTCAAGTCCTGGACACAAATTAAATACTTAATAATGGTTATTATTATTATTATTATTATTATTATTATTATTATTATAGTTAACCTAAAATTTCTTCAGTATGAATTTGCAATTATTAAAGGCCATAATGTAAGGGAACCAAATTTAATCACAAAAAACACACCAATTAAAAATATCTAGTTTAGGAATTTTATCTCGTAGTCCCAACCAATTGAATTTTAAATTTTAAACAAGTAATATAAGAAGTGGGAATAAGTCCTCCTTCCTTTCTCCTGGTCCACATAATTTAAGAAAAGGAATGAGTGGGGAGGAAAAACAAAATCACTCAGAATCAACCATTATCAGCAGTCATTCACTTGGTGGAACAATGGCACCCATACAATCACAGCTAAAGATGAAACCCAGCAATTTCCACGTGAAGTTAGAAAGCTGCACATTCCGTTCCTCTTCACCTGTAGGTCAACTTGCTGCAGTTACACTACAGTGATTTCCCGGGACAGGTTGCAACTAACCTAACCAAACAAGTACCTGTTCATGATAAAAATATGAACTCAGTAACAAGGCACGACGTTCTAGTTCATTCAATCCTTCATCTGTGCATCCACTCATGAAGGAACCAAGTTCTCATTTTGTGCCAGGCTCTGTCAAATATTAACATGGTAACAAGGGAAACTCCTGCAGGGCAAAGAGTGTCCATGAAGAGTGTGAACAAGGGATGGCACAGAATGTGCCGTCTCACACAGCATATGCTTCAGGATGTCCAGAGGAAACGGCCAGATACAGGGAGTGACTGGGGTAACATGGAATAGACAAGGCCAGAGATAAAAGGGGCTTTGCCTGATCTTTATCCTAAAGACTATGGTTTTACAACACATACCATTTTGTGGTTGACAGGTAAGCTTCTTAGATTTTATTTACGGCACTCAGTTGATTAGTATATTTATTCAGAGTAAGAAAATATCAACTCTACAGTGGCTTTGCCCCAACCAGGTGTCAATGTCTAAGTATCCATATTCTATCCCTCCTTCAAGGGCAGTTCCAACACCATCTTCTCCAGAAAGCATTTTTTGATAGACTTCAGCTGAAAGTTGTCTCTCATTGCTTCCCGTGGCACTTTCCCTGTACCTGCCTCATGACAGTTTCCCTTTCTATCTTGTATTAATTAAGGTTGTCTTCCTATACATCTTGGATTTCCATAACATTCAGGTCCCTTGAGGGAAGGTTCATTCATGTCTGATTTACCTAGGACAGAGCCCTTCGGGAGCTGCACAGTAAAAAAAAACCAAAAACCTTAAAAAATGCATGCTTTCTTTTTTTCCAAAATTTTTATAAGCGTTTATTTGAGCCAAACTGACAACATATGCTGGGATCTCTTTTCTTTTTTTTTAAGATTGATGTTCAGCCATAAATTTCTCTAACTTCATTACCACTGCTGTTGGTATTACATTTACTGATATACGCACCTTTAATCAGGATGCTTGCTTGAGAACCTTTACATAATTATGAGAAAGGATAAACCTAGAACAACTCTATCCATAAAATACCTACTATTTGGCCTTCATCTGAGATTCAACAACTCCCACTCCATTTTTATATATTACTGGTGCCCCAGGACATCTAAAGAGTTGACCGAGTTAAACGAGGGGATCTAAATACTATAATTTTCCATCAGTATAATCGTAAAATTGGAATTCGGGAATTTCCATCTACCCTTACAAATTCTGTGACCTCCTTGAACCTTTTTCAGCCTCAATTTCCTCACATGGGTATAACATTGCCTATCTCACGGTGCTGACAAGGATTAAATGAGAAAACATGTATGACAATGTCTGGCACCAAGCCTGGGCACACGGGGCTGGCGCAGTCTCCATGTTATTTCAAGATGGCAGATTAAAGTGCTACCATGAGGCCTCCCTGTTCTAAGACCAACAATGTGATCATTCAAGGATCTCAGTTTCATTTCACGATCAAAGAAAGCTTAACACTAAAAGCCAGGAACTGGACCCCAAGATTACAATTCTTCTACAAATATTCCATGTAGCTGTTAGACTGAGACTTCAGTCTCAAATGTACTTTTCACTAAATTAAATTTACTTGTAATTTCCTATTCTAGAGTAAGATTCTTTTCAAAGTTACTCTGAATAAAAACAGGGGATGAGTCACTCTTGAACTACAGCAAAGTACTGCACTAAAGCCAAAAAGGTTTTCCTTTAGGATTTCTTAAGCTGAATTCTCTGACTGATATCTTAATTGGTCACAACGTGAAACAGATAGGTCACTTAAAATATTTTATGATTTCAAGCATTTGCTAAGTATAGAATAGAAAGTCACATTAAACTGGATCATCAAGCGGCAAAATCTGTATGGATGACAAGCTGTGCCTATTGGTGACAGCCCCATTTAAATGACGTGGAAGAATAAAGGTTGGGTCTGGTGATTTGAAGAACTTGATGCACAACACATTCTCAGTGCCAGAGGAAGATAATAGTTTCTGTTAATATTAAAGGTGAATTAGCACAAGATTTAAAAAGATTAACAGAAGATTAACTCAGAAAGGAAGTTCTCCAGGTCAAAGTGCTAATTCTCACTAGTCATCAGGAGCATGCAAAATAAACGCTAATGGATATCAGTCTACACCCAGAGGTATGACTAAAATTAAAGCCTAACAGTAAATGTTGATGAAAATATGGAGCCACTGGAACTGCTGCACACTGCTCGTGACAGTAAACTGGTACAACTACTTTAATAAAAGGTTCTGCATTGTCTACTGAAGCTGAACAAACACGTATCTGGCCTCAGTAATCCCATTCCTAGGCATGGGTACCCAACAGAAATGTACACGTGTGCCCCCAAAATAAACACAAGAAAGCTGAAATGGCCAAAAAATGCAACAGCAACAACCCCCCCAAAAAACCAGATGTTCACTGGTAAATAAATAAATTGGGGTACAGTTACATGATGGAATACTACATGGTGGCGGGGGGGGGGGAGAGCTATTATACCCACAAAAATATTGTGCAAAAGAAGAAAGAACAAGGAGTGCTATATTATTCCATTTTTATGAAGTTCAAAACCAGACAAAACTAATCCAAGGAGACATAAACCAGGATAGTGGCTACCTCCAGTAACCATGGAGGTGGGGGGAGCGAAATGCGAGAAGACATGAGGGAGCTTCTGGAATGTTGGCAATATTCTAATTTTCAATTTAGGTATAGTGATACATGTGAGTTGAGCCTGCAAAAATGTATCAAAGGTGAAAGCTTGGAATCTGTGTGCTTTCCTATATGCATGTCACACTTTTTAATAAAAGAGAAAACATCAAGGTATTTATGAGGACATGTATCTATATATTTCATGTAAATATAAAAATACATAAATATATTTGGAAAAATAAAGTGATCTTTCTTCATAAAATTGACATTCTGTGTAATTCCTAACAAGCATGTTTCTCTTATTATACTATGATTATTTCCCCTTCTTGCACATATTTTAGAATGAAAAGTTGTACAGCTGCATTGTTGAATGCAGTATTGGATACAGTCATAAATTGCTGTACATTATTTCCAAATTTTTCCCCTCATGAGCAATACTGTAATGAATACCATGGTTCAGGCATATTTGGACATGTCTCTATTTCATTAAGATAATTCCCTGGGCCAAAGTATTCACATGCTAGTAACAATGCTGGAAAGTGTGCAATAAACTCTAGAAAGTTTTTCACCAACATTGTTTAAAAATTCTTAAGAATTCATTAGCTAGATGAACACTTAACTACATGGGAAATTTGGCTATGCAGAATAAGTAATTTCTCGGAAGCTTTATTAACACGCTCATCTTTTTTATAAAGATTTTTGAGCATTTTACATAAATGGGTCCAGTCTTAGAGAAAACACTTTCTGGCTCTAAATGGACACCATGAGAAATAAATTAAATCTATGACATGAGACACAGCAGGAGTGATAAAATCTATGAAGCCTCAAAACAAGTATGACAGAATATAAAACCAAATAAAAAGGTGTACATATGCATTTTTATGTTGTATATACCAAATATTACATAAGAGTATTTAACAAAATGTTAAATATATCTCCGCGTTAGGAGTTAGGTGATTTTTACTTTAAATTTTCTTTTTTTGCTTGCATTATTTACCAATCATTTTTAAGATTAAAAAAATAAGCTGGAAGAACTAAGAGAAATACGATACCCTGTTTAAAAAAAAATAGACATCTTCTTCCCTATTCACAAAACAAATTAAATTGGTGGGAGAAAATTTTCTCAATTTCAAGATTTTTCTCCCATATATTTTCATCAACATTATGGCATCTGCCACAGGGTTTCTGCTAGCAAATACCAGCAAAGTCCACAAAGCAGAAGAAATCAGGAGTGAACAGTAGCAGGAAATTGGCACTTCACCCCTACCTCCTAACCCCCACCCCCTCCAAAAAAACATGCTTAGTTGAGGCAACTTCCAAACCTGAGCCCATGGTTGTGACTTTGTATCCTATAGGTGGTCATTTTCGATATTTCATGGTTCTCTATTGAAATCACCATGACCTCCAGGTACTCTGTATCTGGACAAAATAAGGACTAGAGACTTCCCTGTTTCCAGAAGCGTAGCCTCAGGTCTAACATTAGTTATAGCCTACAGACCCAAAGGTTAATACGGCTCCCTAGGGAAACAGGATTACATTGTTTGCCAGGTGGAATTTTACCTATTATCTCAATTACCCTTCCCAAAAGAATCAATGTCACTGTGTTTGTTCAGAGAGAAAAACAAAAGCCAAGGGGAGTTCACCCTCCCAGCCAAACAAGCCATCCTCACTGAGTTACAGAACTGAAACCAGAATAAGAATCTAAATTTCCTTGATCCTTTCCTTCGAGGTAGCGTCTTGCTTATTAATGGTAATTAAAAACAGAGCCTTAGCAAGACATGTGACCACCTGACACCCCACAAAATATTCACACCACCACCAATTACATTCCTCGAACTGTCTTCCAGGTCCCTGTGGCAACACTGCAGCTACGTATTTATGCTGTCCAACCCCCTCCTCCTCTCCCCCATTCCCACCCCCTCCCAACCAACAGCCATCAGTTGCTCCTCCATATCTCCCAGGCCACCTCTGCCCACTTCCCTCGTTCATTCAGTTTTTTAGATTCCACATATAAGCACTGTACACCTGAAGCTGATGTTGTATAATATTGTATGTCAACTATAAAGTGAATATATATATATATATATATATATATATATATATATAGTCACGGGACGTGGAGTATAGTGTGGGAGTGGAGTCAAGGGAATTGTAATAGATATGTATGATATTGGGGGGAAATGGGGC
>NW_017731399.1:5364266-5367769 GCF_001890085.2 Hipposideros armiger
AAAAAAAAAAAAAAAAACCCCAGGATCAAAACAGCAGCAGCCTTTCCGGTGTCCCTTTGGCTTCAGCCACCATGAAGGTCATTCACAGTCTTGAATCAAACCAGGAACTCTCCTACTTTGGAAGTAATAGACTGACTCAAAGAGTGAACATCCCACTGATAGGAAGGGCCTTACTCTCCCAGCCTAACTTCAAACAAGAGAAAACGAAAAGAGTAAACAGCTACATCTACACTGTTGTCACATTTTTATTTTTTTTTACAACAGGATTTCAAGTGCAGGCTATTATGATGAAGAATCTGTTGAGTACAGTTCAAGGGAAACAGAACATCCTAATGCAAAAACATTTTCAGCTTCCCCAAATCCCACTTCTTTCAGCCAATTTCAGAAAGTTCTCTTTATCTCAACTTGAAAATTCATGTTATACTGGTTCTACATGTCAGAGGATCTTCAGAATACAGAGACCCTGTGGCTCGAGTCACCACAAAGGTCGCTCTACGTGTGCCGATGCCTCAGAACACAGCCAGTCCCACAGGAAGTGCCCCAGGCATGACAAGGCGTCTAAGGAGGTGGGAGGCCAGAGTATAGACCGCCACACTTCAATATACCACCACTCTATACAGAATAAGCATGCCAGGTTGATTAACCAGGTGATCAACCAGATGCTGGAGGACATAACTGATATCAAATGCTAAAGCCCAGAATACAGCCACACATACTTTCAATGAATCACTCAGCAGGTACAGTAACACAGCACCAACTTGGGCAGTGTGCTCAACGGCTAATGAAAATGATGACAGACAAGCAGAAATTATACCTGGACACAGGCTTTAATCATCAGAACTACTATCATTTATTGAGAGCTTAGTACTTGCTTAGAATTCTACAGAGTTTCATTGAAGAGACTCCATTACCCTATGGCGTAAGTGTTACAAACCAGGCAAGTTACTTATTATCCTCTCTGTGCCTCCGCTTCTTCATCTCTAAAAAGAGGATAATACCCACTCCGTCAGATGGAGGTGAGGCTCGATATATGTAAAACACCTAGAACACTGCCTGGCACATGGCAATTGATCAGTAAAGCTCAGCTCTTGCTATGACTATAATCACTGGTGTGGATGGTGTGGTTCCTACTGGAAAGACAATCAAGAAAAGTCAGGGGAGGAGCACTAGAAGAAGAAAAAAAAAACGGCAGCTGCCACACAACAGCCAAGGGGCATTAGCCACGCTCCTTCGGTTTCCTCATCTGTAAAATAGGATGACGCCCCCTGCTCATCCTCCTCTTAACAGGGCTGTCCCGGAGGCCACTGACAAGAAAGCATCTCTAGCTACAGAACACAAAGCTAATGTCATACATTGTCTTTGACCAAAGGACCTCATAAATCTTGGAAAACAATCAACTGTCACAGTGAGCTGTAAGTCAAGTAACTGTGGACATTAAATGAATATTCTGGATGTCACTCCAACAACAACAACAAAATCTAAAGTATATGCTTTTTAAAAATCCCACAGTAGGGCCGGCCAAGTGGCGTGATGGTTAGGAACTGGCTTGGGACGCCAGAGGGCCCTGGTTCAGATCCCACATGTGAGGGCCAGTGACACTGCCCTCTACAACAAAACAAAACAAAACAAAAAAATCCCACAATAGCTAGATGAAAAGTAAATGCATGGTAAGCTCTCTACTACCTAGTGACACCAAATCGTACCTGGTGCCTGCACTGGCAGAATCATCAGAATTTGGGGGGCAGCATTTGACATTGTGGCAACCCCAAAGTACTGAGAAACCTAACTGAATCAGAGCACCACGGGCGTGTTCGGGGGCCACAAGCAAATGCAGTAGAGTGGATCTAAACTGCATTTTATTTCAGCTCTGAACATCTGAATAAAGGGATTTTCAAGTTTTACTCTTTTTTATTATGTCTTACAAAGTTTCCTTTCACTACAATACTAATGTAAACTAGAAGGTAAAAAGAAGGTAGTTTCCAATGCAGGCTTCTACAACTTCAAACACACACACACACACACACACACACACAAGCTCTGGCATACTCTGAACCTTGTGGTCAGTGTTGTAAGATCACAGACACCAAAGAGACTACTCCTGTCCTGTGAAATTTTCTGATCAGACGCCATCCCTTTTTACCAGCAGGATCTACTCAACTTAACTAGCAATGTGCTTTCAAATATGGTTTCATATTTTAACTAAGAAAATATTAGTATTGGAAAAATAAATGAGGATTTCTTTGTTGTCCCTTTCTATCTCCCAAATTAGCTAAAATTAGCATCTATTACTTACCTAAGTCAGCAAAGAGGAATCCTTTACAATAAACAGGCATGAAAAACTATTTGATTTTCATTGAAAATTCTGTTCAACTACCTAATATTTATATCTCTTATTTTGTTTGGGGCAACTGCTACAATAACTGGGAAGAAAATGTATTTTGCAATAGCAATCCAGGTAGGAAATACCTGTCATCCAACTATTATAATCGACAAATGTTGGAGATTTTTACACTCATCAGAGTATTATACACTTAAGTAGGAGATAATTATGCTGCACAATACTAATACCAAAAGTAACCACTAGGACAACCAATCAGAGCGGCTATCCAGACTCGCTCCACATTCAGAGCTGAGCATAGACATATTCTGCCCGGCTAAAACCTGATTGTTTTTAAGAAAATCCACAGTGATCAGTGTCTGTGTACAGGGTTCAGCTTCAGCTCTGGCTGATAACTTCTCTCCTCTCAAGACAGGGGGAAACTGCTCATCTTCCTTAATAATGGGGTAGACACACATCAATATTTTCTCCAAATGGAAGGACACTGTCATTATACCTTGATTCTGATCCTAGACTTTCATCAAGGCCCCAGACAACTGTGAATCCTTACATATCAGGGAATGTGAGGAGGTCACGCTTTTTGAAGAACAGTTTTTCAAATTTACTTTCTCTCTTCCTGTTCAGACATCGGAAGTCAAATGTTTCAGCTTGCTAAATGGATTTCCTTTCTAACCTTGGGATAAGTAAAAACTGTTAATGGAGCAATAAGATTGTATGTTGTCTTCCACTAATTGCAATTATTTCACAAGAACGAGTTTCTCTCCCCCAGATAGAATGTAAGCCCGGTTTTAAAGTTCATTATCACAAATATTTCATACTTAAAACTTGGCATCTGCTAGCTTTCGCTCCGTCGTTTAACCCTGGCACCAGTTGGTCCTGGGGAGAAGGTGCCCCCCATGTTTAGGAACTGGCTCTTATGGGCATAGAACAAAGTGCCGGTAGCTAGCTCCCCGGTCCAGGCTTTAGCGGCAAGGGCCACATAATCAACTTGTTTTAAAATCTCCCAAAGCTACAAGTAGCATTCACAATTCCCTCACATAACATAAAAACATCGACAGCATGTGGGGGTAAAGTCTAAAGAGTCTGACCAGGTCCTCTCTGTGCAAACAAAGGAGTGAGCGGCACACACCTCCTGGGCTTGGCTCAGCAGCGCCTAATGTCAACA
>NW_017731399.1:5367919-5404428 GCF_001890085.2 Hipposideros armiger
GCCGACCTGGGAACTGCGGATGGGAAACAGTCTCAGGCACTAAAAAGCCTGATGCATATTCATCTCCTCGTGTAAGAACCACGAATCAGGACCATGTGGGGATTTTTTAAACTTCTGTTTCCTGATGTTGCTCTGATTTCGAAACATTGTCCTATAGCCCCAAGGAAAAGTACAGAATGGCATACTTCTCCTTTTTTCAGAATGAATGTCAATTTGGCTGAGAATTTATACTGGTCCCATTGAAGTGAATGAAGTCATTCTTTGTGTCCCAGCACCCTGGGAAGGGCGGTAGCCCCACACTATTTGTCAAGGCCCTGGGCACCTAAGAGGTGGCCGTGGATATTACTTTCAGAGACATGAATTGCCTGGCTCTCTCCCTAATGCGCCTGCTAAGCATACACAGAAACTAGACCCCCGATTCAGAGTATCCGAACACACAAACAAAAAAAGGAATGTTCTCACACCAGTGACACTTAACCTTTAAAAATGTCTCGTTCTGTTTTGTTTTAATGACTATAATAGGATTGCCTGGACAGAAGCTGATAAGCAAAGAAAAACATGTCCAATGCTGTCTGGATTTCACATGTTATTTATCCCCTGTGGGTCCAAGAGATAAAAAGTGTAACTCTAGGCTCTTTATCTCCCTTCCACCTCGGCAGGTGCCAAGGGATGGACTCCACAGAGCTGGTAGGGAGTGGGGTCCACGTACAAGTGCTTTCCAGCAGCAGGAGGAGGAGAGCGGGCCTCGGCGGGGTGAGTACAGCACCACTGAATAGAATCTGTCCCTCTTGACTTCTTTTCGCGCTAAGAAAATGGCTGTTGGGACCATGGCTACAGATACATGCATATGCCATTTAATATCATCAGTTCAATTTGGTCTTCAAAGTCTACATTCCACATAGAAGAAATGCTTCTGCTTAACCTGCTCAGCATAGCAAGCCTGTAACCATCAAGAAAAGCAGTCACAGCAGAGAGTGCCAAGGGATGGCTCCTATAAGCATATCTGATGGCTTTCCAAGGGTTCTCCATGTAAACCATCTTGAGTACATCAAATATCAGCAATATCTTCTGCTTTAACTTGAGAAGTGGCTTCCATTTGAAAACAAATTTCATTTTTGCTTCTTCAGAGGGATTACAAGGCACCACAACAAGTATAAACAGGTAAAATTCTGCACCAGTAATTAAATTTGACCAATTTTCAAAACTGAGATAGTGATTGGCCTAGAAGATTATTTCATTCTAGAAAAATATTAAAACAACAGATAGTACCCAGAATACCACTAAGGTCTCATGTATAATGCATTAATTACCTGCGTTCACACTAGATATTGGGCTGCAAAAGTATAAGATGGAAATGACAAAAGGCTAAATATTTTCAGAGACAGAATGACGCTGTGAAATTTCTTCTTATAAGATAAAAATAAAATCTCAGGATTTTTTAACTCAAGAGCTAGAAGCACAAAATTAATCTCCACCTACTACTGTAAATGGCTCCCAGGTGAATGGTGCCCAGAAGCTTCCGAAGGATATTCTAATAATTAGACCTCAACGTGCAACATGCCATATTATGATGTGACATTATATTGAAGAAAAACGTAAAGCTCTACTGGGAAGATCACATCTTCAAATAATGACCTTTTCCTCATATTTTGCTATTATCACTCTATCAGAAAAACAAATCATATTTATTATTAATACACATTTATTAACTTTTTCTTTATTAAATGTTAACAAAGTAACATTTTTTCATAATTAATTACTAGAATTACCAAAATAAGTTCCAATTATTTTGCTGGGGGCAAAGTAAATCTCATTATTGTTCCACGCACGTGCAAACCTTCTTGCACTTCCATCTATCCTCTGGGCTTTGAGTCAAATAAGTGAAATCGTGGCCAGAGGGAGGTGTCTTAATGTAGGGTAGTGACCCTTTCTGAAGAGAATGGAAGAAAATGCCAGTACTACACGTTCTGCATTTTTTAAATTAGCCTGCAAGATTTTAGAGTTTCAGTTACTTCTGTTCTGTTTGGTGATTTTATCTAAAAAGAATTTTAAGTTGTTCAAATTTTGAAGCAACACATCAAAACAGCATTTTAAAATCTGTAACACTAACAAAACCTATAGCACCAGGAGAAAGGAGTCTTAAGTAAAAACTTAAGCAGTTTTCCCATCAACTGCAATAGCTGCTCCAAAGGCACAACCACCCAAGATTCACCCAACAGTCACTGAACAAGCATTTCCTTAGGACTTACTGTATCCCCTGCACTATACTCAGCCATGGACAGACAATGATAAACAAGACAAACTTGGTACCTAACCGCAGGACTATTACAGACCATATCCTTCTGTGCCACCACCTCCAGGCTCAATGAAAAACTGCGCTTCACACTCACTCCTAACTAGCTTTGAACAAATTTTCTCCTTTCATTGCTACTAAGGAGAAAATTTTTATTAAAAAAGGATGAAAGTATAATCCTCTCCAAATAGCAGTATAATGGATGCACTTTTATAAATAATCTAAATGGCTAAAGGTTCAACCAGAGCCCTTTGGGAACTTCTGGGCAATAATACAAGGCTAGCGGCCACCAGAGATCTGGCTGGAGCTGGCTCTTTCTCAGGGACTAGGGAAGCCAGCCCAGAGAAGGCCATTCAGGGGTCCCATCCAAATGCTTTGGCCAGCCTCATGCCCCATGAGAAAGACTCCCTACGCAAGGCTTTGGATCTGTTTCAGATCCATAAATAACCTCCATCTGTGGCAGATTTAATGGCTGTGTATGTAAAATAAGTCACAGAAATACCACTATTCAAATAGATTTATGAGAATACCATGTTTCCAGTTGTCTCACAGCCATAAACTCACCAAGCTAAGAAAATTCTGAAAATTTATACAGTCAGAATTATAGTCCATAAAAGAAACAACTGGTTTCATGATCTTTCCTAGACAGAAAGCCTTACGTTTTTTTCCTAGTGAATCTTAACTTTCTTTAGCCCTACCTTCTAAAGAATTTAGGAAAAATTTCAATTCCATTCAATGACATAGATAAAGATACAAATCAAATTCACTATGAAAAAGAAATCCTATCAGCCACCTTTACCTGTCCCCAAAGCATCAATGGCTTCTCATTACTACCTGTGTAAAAAGGATCCAAATTCTTTAAGTGGATGTTCCAAGTCCTAGATAAGTCAGTTTCAGCCTAATTTTTTCAATTCATTTCCCTCTATATCCCTTCACGGAAGCCATCACTGCAGACAAACTGAACTATTCTCTCTTACCTGAACACATCCTTCGCTTTACTTTTTTCCATGCCTTTTTCTCATATATTCCACCCGCCTGAAGTTCCCACTGATATCTCTCTCTAATTCTAAATTACATCCACCCTACTAAGCTTAATTTAAGGGCCACCTTTTTGAGTCTTTGTTAGTGGCCCCTCTGCTGAATGTCCACAGGGTGGGCTCTCTATGTGGAAAGAGCCTACACTTTAGAAACAAACATCATTCAAATCTCAACTCTTCCACGTACCACGTTAGGCCTTGAGCAAAGTACCTGCCTTGCTAACCTCAATCGGAACAACACAGGGGCCATATAACACTCTGCAAAGTTTAGAGGGTTCTGAGCAACGTTTGCTGCCATGGGTTAAAATCTCAATGCTAACAACTATAGATGGTCTGACCTTGAACTGACCTTGGAAAAGGCACTGAAATACCAAGAGCCTCAGCTTTCTCACTGGTCAACTGGGAGGAGCTGCATTTATTTCACAGCAGAATAACACATGTAAAGGACCAGTGCAGAGCTCTGATTCCCATGCCTGGGCCCCTACACCCCCATATCACATCCTCCGGATTAACGACCCTTCCTCTCTCTGAGCTCCCACGGCGCCTTGCCCTGTGCTCCCCTCTGTCATGGTATGACCTCTCTCCTCCATCAGAGGCTCCCCATCCAATGGCATGTTTACAGCCCAAGCCAAGACTGCCTTGCAGACAGTCTGCAGGCCCTGTGATGAATAAATAAACGAGAAAAAAGTATTTTTAGGTTTGAAGTGCTGCATAGATACATACCAAAGCACACACATAAAAATCAGAGCACTGAGAGATCCTGAGGCTGAGAAACAAAGGAAAACACCTGTTGAAATGCTTCTTGATCTATTAAAATAATAATAGCCGCGATTTATCGCAGGACTAGAGGTGGGGTACATCCCCAGGCACTCAGTTGCTACCTGCTCTATGATGGCTTCTGTAGTTTTCCCCCAGGGAAGGTTCCTTACCTTTGGAGCTACCACCACACTTCACCAAATTCATCTCTAATACAACTTCCCACTGTACGTTGTTTGCATCATCTTACCTCCCTGCTCAGAAGCTCGAAGGGGGCAAGGGCTGTGGTGACAGCCTTTCTTTCCAGTCCCTCCTTCCTGCCACAAAACAGGACTTAAACGAATCAAAAGGGAGCGTTAAAGCTTCCAGAAATAAATTATCCAAATCACGAGGTGATTCAACATTGCATGGCGGTTGTGCCAAGTGACTCATCACCCCTAAGACCCCACAGTCAAGGTTTGACTAGATCTAGACAGCTGTCTTACATCGAGGGAAGGAACGCAACAAAATCTCTCAAAATCAAAAGGAAAAGTTTTCCCAGAATAAGGTTTTCATTAGTGGTAAAAGAATCAGAAACAACAGAAAACAGTGAACAAAAAACAAAAATGTCAGGGGAAAAACTCTTTCTGTCCTGTCGAACTTTATAATGTCCACAATACTTTAATCCTCTTCTCTCCTCAAGCCAAATACTTTTCTTAGGAAAATAAATCAGTGCTTTACATTCCATATTCATGAGTAGTTATAAAAATAAACTAGCATATAGTATATGGTAGAGCTTTTTAAAGTTATTGATAAATCATATTAATGAAAGTTGACTTACGGAATATATTTTGAACTTCCTATTTTCCAATGTGAATAGCACCTCATTAAAACATCTGTTTTTTATCTCCAACGTTTCAGGATCAACAAACCTATAACAGGATCCGAATGCTGCCCCCACCCCTTTTTATGTGAGGGGTGGTGGCAGTGACGAAGAGGGAAAGGTTGTGATTCTGAAATTAAATATTGACTTCCCTCTCTCCTTGTCTGTAGCACATTCTTTGACAGTGTAAAAAGAAGGTTGAATTTAATTCTGAGTTCACTGAAGCCTGAGGAGCCAATTGCTAAACCAGAAATACATCGGGCAAGCTAGTGATCCCTTATGTTCCCCTCTTCTCTGACAAGTCTGCTCGGGAGAGGACCACTCCACCTCTCCTTGGGACACCAGAGGTGCGTGTTTGGAAATGCTTTCGCCAAGCTAAAATCAAGTTAGCTGCTCAAGTCAAAGAACAGTAAGCAGGGAAACCAGAGGAGTTTAAAAAAATAATAATAAAAGCCCGCTCTCCTAGGATTTCTGGATCAATTCCAAGAACTTTCCTTCTCCCACTGCCAGCAGCACCCATCAATTCCCATAGTAACCAGCCCACGGATTTCCAACTGATCCAAAAGGGAGGCACGCATGCTGCAGACTGAAGCACAAGAGAGCATGACTCAAACCCCAGGCACCAATTCAATAGTTGCTTAGTGGTTTAAACACTCCAATTCTACCTCCCTGCTTCCATTCCCAGGTTACCAGATGGTCCTCTCTTTCTCCCTTCAACCTAATGCTGAGACAATGAAGGAGCCTTTTTTCTAGGACTCTGTACAAAACACTTTTGTTTGCTGATGCAATCTTGGTTCAAGTCTATGCCGTTTGAAAGCAATCGCGTTCCCCCACCACAGTGAGCAAAAATGTTTGCCGAATGAAGGAATCTCCTGAGATAGAAATAAAGATTTCAAAGGTATGGGGTAGATTTGAGATCCAGGATAGGGATGAAGAGGCTGGACTCCCCAAAGGAATGAGGAGCAGGTAAAAGGGTGCTGCCGTGGGTGAAGTTGCTCGCATCTTTGTGAAGCATAGGATTCATCACGCTGACAGGGCAGGAGTGAGAACAGGAGGAGGACCACAGGGGACTGAGGGTGTTTCCATCCCCAACGCACTCAACCGGGTTCATCCAAGACACTGCCGTCAGGAGCAGGCTCAGGATGGGGGTTTTCAGCAGGGGGAGGGGGTATAATCAGAACTGGGGCAAGAAGTGGGTGATGATTAAGAAGTCTGAAAGGAAAAAGAATATTTAGCTGATTCTGACATGTTTATCTAAAGAATTACTATGTTGAAGAGGTTTTGTTTTGTTTTGTTTTGAACTAAAAGGTAAGGTGAAGAGTCAAATTAAAAGTGCTCAGTCAGCATGGGCTATGCACCGCTTCTACAAGACTGCACATCTGCAACAGAATTAAATGGTGAAAAGGAGAGGAGATGATGAGGGTGATGGAAGTGCTGTAAAAAGCAGTACCTGCCATCGCCCGTGGAGTCTATGCCTTAAGATACACTCGTTTTCCTTCGGGTAGATGCTGAGTAATGCAACTGGGTAATGCTATATGCATGTATACGTGTTGAATTTCAGTAGGTACTTCCGAATTACTTTCCAGCGAGGATCCCACAGCAGTTCGGATGAATTCTTTAAACACTTACCTACGATATGCATGGCACTGTGCTAATTACAGAATATAAAGTAATAAAATAAAGACCGTAAAACATGACTCGGCGTCACCAATAGTGTAGGGAAAATGGAAAGAAATATCTGAAACAGTAAAGTGTGTTGTGATAGGGAGGTAAGATTATGTGTAACTGCTCTTCATATTATCAGTAATGAATTTTTTAATATTTTTTTTAAAGCAGAAGAAATATTTGAACTATACAAAACAAATTCCTAGAGGATCAGTGCTTTCAAAAGATCTAAATTAATATGTAAATTTATCACAATTCCCTGTTAAGATTAACAGAATATTCTTTTGGAAATTCAGAATCTAAGTCTAAAGTTCAGAAGGGAAAATAAATGAGCAAGCATAATGAGAGTAATTATGAAAAAGAGGGTAATAAAGGAGGATAGCCTTAATATTTGCCAGACAGCAAAATGTGTTATAAATACATACTAATTTAACAAGTGTGAATTGGTTCATGAATAGACCATCAAATCAAAGGATAAAATAAAAATTCTTAAAATATTTCGAAGATATAGAGATGAAGGATAAATTGTGACATTTAAGATCAGTGCAGTGCAGAAAAGATAAATTACTCAACAAATGGTACAGGCACAACTACGCAGCCACATGGAAAAAGAGTGGGATACCAACTCACACCAAAAAAAAATTTAAGAACCCAAATTAATCCAAAAATTTAACCATTAAAAATAAGAAACCTCCAAAGTATCAAAAGAAAGCAGGAGAAATTTTTCATACTCTTGGACAGCATAAGATTGTTTTAAGTAGGACATAAAAATCCAAAACCCATAAAATAAAAGATTCATAAAATTTGATTATACAAAATTAATAAATTTATACCTGGCAAAAACTGCCATAAATGATAAAATATAAACCCAATGGGAAAAAAAATCAGCAACTCTTATCACAAAGAGCTAACTTCCTTTTTTATTTAACGAGCTTATCTCACTAGATAAATGGGCAAAGGATCACGAGTCAACTTACAGAAAGAAAAGCTGCTTTTAAACACATAACAATGTGTTCAACCTCATTTATGACAAGAGAAACACACAGGAAAACAGCAATAAAATTGCTTTTTTAGCTATAAAATTGGCAAGGATCAAAAGGCTTAATCACACCCTACTGGAGTGGGGGAAGAGAAAGGCATACATTGCTGATGGGAGTGTAAATTTGTACAGTGTCTATGGAGGGCAGTTTAGCAATATTTATCAACGCTATACAGATACATATTCTTTAACCCGGAAATTCCTCTGTGTAAACCTGCCCAGTTGCAAGCTCAAGGACAGTCACAGTGGCTGTTAATAATATCAAAAGATCGAAAACAATTCAAGTCCATCATTAAGAAATTGGAGAGTAAAATACAACCATAAGCTAGAATGAAACAGAATGAAAGCCTAGCACAGTATGTACCATTTGTGTAAAAATAAATTCTAAAAAGCATACATACTAAATGCAGTATGACATTTCTGGATTGGATCCCAGAAAAGTAAAGAACAATAGCAGAAAAATGGGTGAAACCTGAATAAAAATCTATGCAATTGAGTTTTAACATATAACCACTTGGATTTCACTCTACGGGCATGTATTAGCTATGTAAAACATAAAATGGAATTTTTTAAAAACCTAATTACTTTGTAATTGAACTTACACCATCCATGGTATTCATATCCTTCTATACATTGCTAAGGGGAAACATCAAGGGTGCGTGCATTGCTTCAACACTTCTAATACTTCCATTATTGTACCTAAGTACATACCTGCCTCAACTACTAGATTTTAGGTCTTTAAGGATAGGGGCCACATAGATTCTGTACTCAAAGAACCTGGAGAATATTTGCCGCGTGGTAAGACTTGGACAAATGAGAGCTGAAATTATGTTCTGGCCCAGTGATCCAATTTTTGATCAGTAAGAAATTTTGTACTGCAAATATCCAAACAATTTTTCTCGGGGTTCCCTTCAATTCTTAGATCACAATGACATAGAAGAGAAAAGCAAGGGGCCAAGAAGAGTGAGGTCATTCTCACTGAGGGTTTGGGTAGGAAAATAAAGAGAGGCATTTTAGATAAACTACCCTCCAACTGAACTTCCTAAACATTTTGCTCTGTGCTCGGAGCTGCAGGGAATATAAAGATAAATCAGATCCAGGTCTTACGCAGAAGTTATGCAGAATTAACTTAAAAGCAACACTTGAAAAGGTGAAACTGTAAAATTACCTTGTGTTTTCAAAAGTATTTTCTACAATGGCCATTACAACGCTTTTCAAAACAAATTATTTGGCAATATCAGAAAGTGATAAAAGTCCAACTTAGACAAAGTTTGCTTTTCTACGATGTCTTCTCGGGAAAAATTTAAAATAACTTGTGGGCAGCATGTTAAAGAATGTCCAAAGAAAAAATTCTAGCCTCAAACCCCATCGATAACCTCATTTTTAAAATATTCAAAATACGAAAGATAAAGAACTTAAGAAATACTTTGAGGTCCCTGAATGAGTAAAGAAATGCTACCCCGTTTCTCCCCAAAGCATCCACAGTGCTGTCCCATGTCCACAGGCTCGGAGCTCTGTGCCTCAGCATCAACACCATAAAGCAATATAACCTTGGGCAACTCTTTTGATCTCTGTGAATACCTGTTTTTCATCTATAAAATGAACAGATGACAGCTAAGGCTCCTTCCAGGTCACACCCAAATATAAGACCTTGCAGTCCTTTCATACAAACACACCGATATGTGATTTCTCTGTGTGCATTGGGGAAGACGCTAGCTGGAATACTTCCTCCCTGGTCCCAGAGTGGCCTGCCACACAAACCAAAACAATATTTGATTATAAACGGATGCCATATACGCAGTTCTCTGTTCAACTCTACATTGAAATTATATTAAAATGTATATGCTATACAGTGAAGCATTCATTTAATTGTGCATTCATTCATGTTTAGAATTATATATTTGAAAAACCTACACCATATTATTAACCAACGTCACGCCAATAAATTGAATTTTTAAAAAAAAGAATTATAAAAGCTTCTAACTTGGCTTTCATGGGATCTTTTATGAACTAGCTAGTCCACATATAATTTCTGCTGCAAGTTATTTTTAAGAGTGTATACTGCTACTTGGTATTTTTAGTTTGTTTACCATTTTTCATAGCATGGAAAAAATATGAGAGAATACTAGGTAGGGAAAGGTTGCAAGCATTCTCGTCCACATGTAATGATGCATGAATTATCAGCAGACAGTTTCCCTGTAATTTATTTAACATAATCCTTAGCTCTGACATGCTGGCTTGAAAGGTAGTTATGGAATAAAAGCAGGACAAAGGTCTGTGAGCAGGAGCTAATATGCTAAAAGCATGGTACAGTATATACTGAGGCTTTAATTATCTGTCAGTTGAAATTTTCTCTTCCAAAACACAGAAATAATGTTGCACTACTAACAAATACGGTTTTCTTCTGAAGAAGTTCTTTTTCCCTAAATAACCAACATTTTATGGCATAGGTGCCTTTTAAATAATAATGGGGATAGAGAAGGGTTTTCCAAGACACATACAAATAAGTTCAGATTTCCACAGTGAAAGATATACTTGAGTGAATGAGGATATGAAATAATATCCACCTGGAGGATTAGCCAAAAAGGCCTTCCTGAGGAAATGAACTTGAACGTGTTTCAAAGGAGGATAAGGTAACTGACAGGTGGTGAGAAGAAAGGGGAATTCCATGCCAGGAAAAAGTTGTGCGTAAAAGCTGCCTCTGTGGTTTCTCAAGAAGCAGAGTCACAAAGTGATGTGATGTGTGGCAGAGATTATTTCAGGCGTTAAGACACAGTGAAGAGGGATTCGCGACATGTTACTTCACATTTCAGCTTTCTCATCTGTTATAGAAGGTTGGGCTCAGGGACCTCTCTGGTCCTGTGCAGCTGAGCGCTGGCTTCCTAGGAGGGACAGCAGTGGCAGCTGGCGCTCCAGCAACCCTGGGAGGCGGGTGGCCCATTAGATGGATGAAAAGGAGGAGGCTCAGAACCCCATGGAGGCCTCTGGTTAGAGGGCTTTCGAAATTAAAAAGAGTATGTATGATAACTACTGTAGGAAGACTGACAACCTCCAAAATTAGAGCTCCTGAGCACAATCAGAAACAATTTTTACTTTTTTTTTTTTTCATAAGAGAGCAAAACACAGAGCTGTGTCTGTCTTCCCTGCCATGCCAGACAACCCTCCACAGGGAAGAAAAAGAGTGCATACACACCATCTCTACCCTGTAGAATGTCCTGTAAGAAGTCCTCCAAAGGAAAGCAAAGGAGGCCTTGCGCCCATTCCTGCTCCAGTAGGAGCTCTCATTTAATTATGGATTCCCTCTGACTGTGCTGCTCATAATGAGGTGGGTGTTATGCTGAAGATACAACACATTCCTTAGCCGTTAGAACAGAGATTAGCAGTTAACCGAAGAGGCCTTCCAAACCTCAGCAGCACTTAAGACAACCCTCGAGCCCAGCCTCGCCGCCAGTGCACAGATTCTCCACACGAGGTATTATTTTTATAAACAAAAACCCAGTGGCCATTATAGTTTAATTGCAAAATTCTCTATGCATAAATAAATTCACATCTGGTAGCAAAATAGAGTCCAAAAAAATAAAAACCAGTCTTAAAGAAAAACTTCAAAACTAAACATTAGACCTTCAAGAGGTCTACTTATTTATAAACAAGGCAGTTCTTCAAAATTACCTCCTACTCTGTCCCATTTCTTTAGATAAACATGTGGAATTAAAGAACCCGTCCTCTCGGATGGGAGTCCCTCTGGTAAAACAATTTGGGAGGATCTATTACAATATCCCATGACCTGACAACTGCCTAGAGAAACACACGGCCAAGTGCACAGAGCCAAGGACAAGGCCATTCTTCGCAGCCTTATTTGTGCTCAGGAGCTTTCGAAAACAACCTCGAAGTTCAGCAATAGGAAAACGGTAGAAAAACCATACTATAGCCCTATGACTGGTCTATGTAGCATTAACAGCAGTTTAAAAAGATGAACTACATTTATATGAACTAACATGGATAAATCTCCAAAACACTTCACTGAATGAAAAAAAAAAAAGGTAGTGATATTCAATATACCAATTATGTGAAATGTTAAAACACAAAAATACAACACTTTTATATCATAAGTAGCAAATCAAAGTGTTTGCCTCTGGAGAGTAAGTAGGGGAACCAGGAAGGGGAGGTGGGGAGTAAACCTTGTAAGACTCATTTATTACTTCTATTAAAAATTTGATGTTAAAAAACATCTCTCAAGGACTTCACAGGGTTATTAAGTGCTTGGAATTAAGGAATAAGGTGAAATAAAGATAATATCTCTGCAACAACTGCTAAATTAAAATCTAATCAAATGCAACAAGACAAACTACCAGGAGCACCCACAAGATCACATATGAAGCTAGGGTTTTATTTGATGAACAAAAGACAAATGGCCACATGACACTTCAGCTGGTATAATTAATTATTACTGGTGTGAGCCTGCACACATTCTGCTTCTCAGGCTAGAAACTTGACAGTAACTGAAAGGGGACCTAAAATAGACATGTTAAAATTACGTTAACATCACTAAATTAAAACAGTCATGCTCCCTCTCAACCCCTAAGAATCCTTCCCCGCCAGTAGCCTACATTTATGTGAGAATGTAAACCTAACTTTTTAATAAAGGTCAGCTTATGGAAACACTAGGGAAGGTCCCTTCATGTAGTGGGCTCTCCAGAAAATCAGGGCACCTTTACCGACTCTATTTCCAGCCCTGTCAAGGAACTATCAGTCGCGCTGTCTTTTACACAACCATCTATCTCCATTCCTCAAGGGGAAAAAATGGATTCTCAATTCAGGGAATCGCATCACCAATATTATATCCATCCATAACAGATGCTGGAGTGAAAAAGAAAGGAAGGGGGGGGGGGTTGTTGTTGTAATAGATAGCATTAATGTAAGATTTGCTTTAAATACAATCAAATGTATCTTTCTCATTTTTAATTACTATAATGCCATAAGATTTAACAAAAAATAAAAATTAGTTGTACAACAGTAAATATCCTCAATATATCATTAATTAAAAAAAGTAACTTATAAGTAGCAGTATGATCCCAACTTCGCTTTTAAAATATATACATGGTTACACAGAAAAACAAAAATGAAAGAAAACTATTAAAATGCTAGCAGTCCTAAAGAGCAAATGACCCAGTTTCTTCTACAATATATTACATTAAAAACGGGAGGGAAGAGAAAATGTTACAGATTAAGAAAGACTTAAAAGAGACAAATGCAAACCAACTGTAAAAGGACAATTTTGAGACAATGGAGGAAACTGAATACGAACATGACTGGCTAGTGAATAACATTAAAGAATAATCATTAATTTTGTTAAGTATTTTTAACAGATAATGACTTAAAATATTAATTACAATATCATTAACCTTAAGTATTTATAGGCTAAACAATATAATGGCATAATACCTGGGCTGTGCTTTAAAACTCCAATCAATTAATCAATCAATAAAAGCAGGAAGAAGACAGATGCAACAAGAATGACAAAATGTCTAAATGTTGAACCTAGGTGATGGGTACATGGGGCCTCACTGTACTATTCTACTTTTGTGTAAGTTTGAAAAATCTCATAAATAAAAACTAAAAATGCTAGCAGGGATAGTTATCTCTAGGTGGAGGAGACAGGGTGGTCTGGTGGGAGTTGGGTGACTTTTAACTTTGATCTGGATGCCTTTTAGAAACATCCAGATTTTAAGCAATAAATACTAATTACTTTGGTTACTTGGAGAAACAAATGTTCCTCTTTTAGTGGGTGGACGGGTGGATGGACGGGTGGGTGGACGGACGGACGGGTGGGCGGGTGGTTCAATGCCCAGTTCCAATGATGCCACCTCCATGGATTGAATTCTCCTTTTATGATGCCTCAATGTATTTTACTCGTTATTTCCACTAAAGGCCTTATTCTATTTGGTCATTTATTAGAACAATTTTTAATTATGTCTTATCTCCTAGAAAAACAACTTGATTACATGGGGCATTTCATTTTTTGTATTTCTATCCTGGTCAACATTAAGCAAAAAAAGCTCTCTCTATATAATAGGTGTCAAATAGTTATTTACTGATTGGCTGAATTAACTTTTCCACTAATAAAATCCAGGGAGGAAACAAGTGGCAATAGAAGTAGAATATCTTACTTCTTGTAACTACAAAAGCTTTAAGGCTAGAACATGCCCACCAATCCCTACACAAAGACCAATACCTATCATATATTACCTAGTCAATTTCTCAAACCATTTATTTTCCAATTGCCTGGGGGGGGAAAAAAACATCAATCGGTAGCAGAAAAGGGTCATTTACTGAATTAAGTTACAGACTTTAAAAAAAAGACTCCCTGAAATGAAAATCAAAGTCCATTAGTTCTTCAGCACCATTTATTATTGAACCTACCGAAGGCTCATCCAGAGTACCCATCAGTCCATTTTTATTAAGAAAACCATTATAGGAAGAACGCAGAGCTAGACGTGTGCTGAGACAAACAATGGCTCGGAAACATCCCCCGCTCAGAAGAGGCTGATGTCACGTGGAAAGGCTGCACGCCTAACACCTCTCGAGTTTTTCTTACCATCGACCCACTGGAGGCCCTGGCATCTTTTGTGCAGATGTGAGCAGTAGCCTTCTTCAAAAGCCTATTCATCTTTACATTCTCCTACTTCAAAATCATTTCCGAAAGAGACACAATGAAGCCCTCTTCCCAGGAGCACCAAGACCCCCCAAAACATGGCATCGTGGACTTCCCGACACATGAGACTTCACCCACCAGATGGTCTTAATTTTGCATGCATGGTTATGATGAAAGCCACTCAAATACCAGTGAAGATATTTACAACTTCCTTTTACATATATAATATGCTTTGGTGACATTGACAAACATTAAAATGAAGTCCAGGTTTTAAAATAAAACCCCCACCACTTCCCAAGCCCTTGAACAAACATCAGTGTATCATGAAGAGCTGGCAGATGCAGGCTACCCCCAAGTTTCATCTCTAGCTCTACCCCATGATCTGCTCCCAAAATCCAGGTCCTCAAAAATGCTGTCACCCACCCAACTTATTAAGGCAGGTAGGGGCAGGAGGGGATGAGGCAGAGCTCTGCACGATTCGCTGACCTTCACCCTGACATTCACCCACACAGTTCATGTTTTGCCTCTCTATCCTCTGATTCCCTACTTTAGACTTTTATTCAAATCACTCCTATTATAAAATTTTAAATCACACAGTCAAGAAAGTGGGTCACACGGCATTTTAAAGAATCATCCATACAAATCCTGAGCCCCAAAAAAATGACTAGGTATGTCCTAAGAAATAAGGCGTACTTCCAAGATGACTTAATTCAGTTTCTATTACCAAATGTTCTACTTGTCACTAGAATGAGTTTAAAAGAGGCAACTCTGTTTAATGTGGATAGCTCTCCTAAGAACATAAAGGGAAGAATTCAGTGAGAATAAGTTGTTCTTATTGAAGAGAAAAAGGGTATGATAGCACTAATAAATGTGAACAGGTCGTATCACAGTTCTACAAGCTGGTAAAAATGTTTGCTAGGGCAACGCATGTCACATAATTTTCTTTACTAAGAACAAAGAAGAAGACTTTGAATAATAAATAAGCATAATGAAATAATTCTGAGGTGACCTCAAGGCATGCCAAACTCAATTCAAATTAGCCATGGCCAAAGATAAAAAGAAAACTCTGCTGTCATTCCTTTGCCACTCGAAGTTTTTAATACTTTCATATTAGAGTTGGCATTTAGTTCATAAAATTTCATCTAGTATTTCTCTTAAAAAGTTGTCTCCATTTTGTACCCTCAGTGCACCATGAAACTTCAGTTTAGGCTGACCCAAAGAATCGAACAAGTCAACTCGAGGTCAACATTTGAGCTATTTTCTTCTTAGAGTTAATATATTTAAAGTCTTGTTATTGTTTAATCTATTGTCTTTGTCACTGGACTCTATTTAAAGAGGAAACTGTACTGGATGTGAACAGCTGTTCTCTTATGTTTTAAGGAAGCCATAACTAGGTATAATGAGGAGACAAGAGGGTGTATCGCGTCAGTGGACGTGAAAGGGTCAGATCACAGTTCCAAAGGCTAGACAGGCAGCAAGATAATGCTTTCTAAGAGTCCATTTTTTAACTACCCACCAAATCTGCTATCGTCATTCTATTGCCTGGATGGTGATTGGAAGGCATTATGATTTTTATGTTTCTTGCTACCACCACATATCACACAAGAAAAGTCTAGAAGAATGCACCAACATGCTTTTTTTATCCCTTTTCTTTTTTCACTTACTAAATGGCTGAAACTTCCCATAAAACAACAGAAAGTATGTCTTTACTTTTGTGTATTATACCAGCAAACTATCAGTCTAAGTAAAAGTGACTGGAGTTATTCTTTTTTTTATTTTCAAGAAAAGAATGGAGAGCTTTTTAAAATTTCCTCAGTGACTCTCCCATTAAAATCAGAAGCCTGGGATACAATAACCAAACTGAAATAAGAGAAAATTTTAAACAATATCTCACCTACCTATGAGTACATAACTATCTATATGAAAAAGGGAAAATCCAAACCAAAAGTATAATACGTGAGAAAATCGTTCTACTCTTTTAATGCATAAAGCACATAAATCAGAGATTATCAATTAACATCACTCTGTTGCTTGCTAGGTATTTACAAAGAATATAGCAATTTTAAAATTTTTTGAAGAGAAGAAAAAAGTATGCTTTCTTAATTTAATTTTTATGCTAGAACAATGCTACTCAAAAAATAAATAAAAAGGAAAAGAATGATAGATTTAATAAGATACATATAAGAGCTACATAAAACAATGTAAAGTTTTGTGGGTTGTTTTTTAAGGTTTTGGTTTTCTTTTGTTTTTGTCTTTTTGTGTTTTTTTTTCAGAAGAAAAGAATTGTTTTAAGTTTCTCCATAAGTAGAGAGAGAGCATGCTTAGGAAAGAAGTATACATTTAGAAGGCTAAGAAAAGTCATGCCCTGGCAGGTCTGTATAACTGTTTAATCATGGCCTCCCTTCTCAGTTATCTCAGTAGACCCAAGCAAGTATGAATGCCTAAGAGGAGAGTCTCCCACCGACCTAATAAATATACGGTGCTAGCATCATCAAGATATTACCACCATTAAAAGAAGTGATTTAAGTGCCTGGAGTTCAGGCTATTAAACTAAGCAACTTAATTTAAAAGACAAGGTGTAGCTACTACTAAATAAAAGCTTAACAAGCTTAGCCTCATAATAATCCTAAAACTTAAAAGTGTCTGCTCAAAACTGTCATATTCAAGTTTATCAACCGGGACTTGGTATTGATTTTAAAGTGTTTAAAATACCATAAGGCATGCAGAGGCTACACTGAAGGTACACATTTCCATAGTATGCAGGTTCTCAAGAGAAAAAAAGGTGGGTCTTGAAAACACCTTACAAGACTGAGGTACAAACCAGCGCATGTTCAATAATATGCATTGGTTTTTCTTCTTTTGAGAAGTATCTGAGCAGCAACTACCTTCACGGAGCATGCCTGCAGGCTGCTTGCTCACTAAGCAATTCTTGATGGTTCCAAAGATGCTACATTTCAGTTGTGTTGCTGATAAAAAAGTAGGCTCTTCCAAAGGCTAAAAATTACAGAGATCTAAAAATCTTTCTCGGATTCTACCTCTATTAAAAGAACGACAATGCTGGGAATGCTCAAATAAATGCTACCAGGAAAGAGTCCTAATGTATTTTAAAAACATTTTCAGAGATAATCATTCCCCAATTTCTCTTACTGAAATTCAAGGAAGGTCAGAAATAGCGAGCTACTTTGAAAGCAGTGCTCCTAAGCTCTGCAAAAAGGTTGAAGGGGGTGAGATGCTCAGATAACCTTGACCATCCTTGACAGGATGCAGCCACTCCAGAAGAGTTGACTCCTTAGGCCATAGGCTTCTGCTCCTGACAAAGCAGCAGATAAGAAAAATCCCAAGGTTTCTGTTTCAGCATCTGGCTGAGAGATGAAGGTTAAGTACAAAGTAACAAAACCGAAGGAACCTACTTAACCCCAAACCATTTGTTTTATCTGAACTTAAGAGTTTAGCATATTACAGCATTTTTGGCCTGTAGGAAGGGCCCTTCTAATCAGATTAAGCTGTTATTTTTCTCAGTGAGAATACCCTTTTACAACTGATTAACATGTTTAATCATGTTTGAGAAATGTCCACTAAAACATTAAGATAAGCCTAGGAAAGAACATGGTTTCTACCTAACAGTAACCAAGGGCAGTCACTCCAAGGTCAATGGTAAGTGGCAATCAAACAGTAGATCGTCCAACCATCTCTCTTTTTTTCAGGATAAACTTGGTATTCCAAATTATACACTAATGCAACAGGGTTAACAAGATTCGTATTTAGAACATGGGCTGAGGTATAAACTCCCATCAAATTTTAAGAAACACTCAGAAAAGATTTTTTGAAATGCATTTACTATATGGAGTAGAAACGTATGTAATAAAAACCTTCATATTATTCAATTAAGTAGCCAGAAAAACGTCTTGACTATTTTATCTACAAAGATGATGACGAAAACCACAGGAGTTTCCCCTCTTCCGAGTTTCCATTTCTGCCCTCAGTAATAAAACAATGAAGGAAGAAGAGCCAATGGAGAAAAAAATATAGGAGCCATGTTTGCTCAATCAAAATTCTGCTATTAAGTAGCAGGTTTTCTAAGAATGAACATTTGCGTGACATTCCCTTCCCCCAACATGACTTTGTGACTAATCCATCAACTCACCTTTTTCCACTTCAAAGTTAGTAGTAAGTCTTGCTTTTGAATCCAACTTGAGGTATTCTCTCAAAACCTAGGTTAAAATAATGATGAACTTTAGTATAACAAGGTTATTTTCAAACTTTGAACAACATACAAGTGCACCTCATAGGAATAAGGGGGAGAGGGATCACTGCTACAAATCAAATCATAACTGTGGAATATTATACTTTACCTCTAAAACCTTCTTTCATTTGTAAACTCTTTATGTGCCATTCAGCACACATTTAAATTTAAGCCAACTGACAGCCACTCCCACTTAAACAACAAATTCTTAAACCTGGCTATTCAGTCTAGGCAGAGAGTACTGATCCAAAGCCTCACCCCACATAATGCAATCAGCAAGTCTCGGGGAGAAACCCAAGAACCTGTTTAAGAAGCTCCCCTCACCACAACAAGGTGATCCCCAATTCTTGGTAAGGACAAGGGGACATTCCTCTTCCCAGTCTGTCGCCTTGGATATTAGGACTCCCATCACTTATTCAGCCAGATTTAAAGGTACTTCAAAACTTACTTTAATTGCACTCAAAATGAGACTTGCTGAGGGCCTACCACGTTCCCACACTGTGATCTTATGTAATGTAGCTGAACAGAGCTCCGGAGGACCCCACAACAGGTCTTTTCTACCCTACCATAATCGAATGGTACAAACATCAGAAGAAAACGGGGGAGAAGAAACTTATAAAGGATATTCTGAGAGTCAGATAGCCCAGATAATAAAACTTGCGGTTTTTACATGATTGGCCTGCACATTGCACCCACAGAACAGGTCAAGACACTGTAACACTCAAAATATATACAGTCAAACCTTGGATTGTGAGTGTTCCACAAGATGAGCAAATATTCCTAATACATTTTAACGTGGTGAACGAGTGATGTCTTGCAATACAAGTAGTTTGTTTCTGGAACGAATTATGCTCGCAAACCAAGTACATTTTAACATGGTAAACAAGCGATGTCTTGCAATACAGGTAGTTTGTTTCTGGAACGAATTATGCTCGCAAACTAAGTACTTTTTAACATGGTAAACAAGCGATGTCTTGCAATATGAGTAGTTTGTTTCCGGAATGAATTACGCTCGCAAATCAAGGTATTACTGTACTTTGTTGTGTTCATCATAATTAATGAGCTATAACTATCTAATTACATAAATAAGACATACCTGAGAGCTGATTTGCACTAGTAATCCACTTAAGTACATGAACAAACATGCAAATTTTAGACTCAAACAAAAGGATATGATTTCTGAACACACTTAGAAAGATTCCACCAGAATTACTCCATTCCAACTGGACAACGTTTCCATGGTGTTGCATATGGGCTTATGTTCTAATTATAGGCTGATTAATTCCCCTGAGTCCCCTGTGCTATAAAGGAACCACCTACCCAACTCAAACTCAACCACAAGCACCCCAGGCAGCAAGCACCTGTGTGGGTGGTGGGCGGTGGGTAGGCTGGTATTCATATCTCAAAGCGCTAGAGGGGCTGGCAATCCAGGTGGAATCTGTGACAGAGGCAGGGCTCTAGTTGGAGGTCCCTATCCAGCCTTGGGGGTCTTTGCAGTAACCAAATCATCAGGAAGTTTTACTAAATGACGTGCTTTTCCAAAGGTAGGGCTCATACACCCTCCAGATTCAAGGTGCCTGTTAAATCGCATCACACCTCCACTCCACAAAGAAGGCAACTGGGGAAGGCAGCCTCACACAACAACCAGCAAAATGATGACCTGGTCAGAGATGACTTCTTAATATCTACCACTGGCTAAGAGAACAAAACAAAGTGAATTTCCTCTTTGCGAAGCAAAGTAATGTTGGGGCCTTCGGGCCTTTCTTTCTTTCTACAGGAAAAGAAAGGCCCAACAATAACTAAGAAGGTTCGGAAATATTAGTGCACAATCATGAAATTTAACCCCTACCTCCATTTTTCTAGATTTAAACTGGTCTTTAACTAAAAACTCACCATAAAACTTCAAAACATAAACACTTCACTTTTTTCTCTCTCAGCAGTAATATATATTCTGTTCCAAAAAGAAAGGTTGCTCAATTTCCTGTCGAAAGCAATCCGGAGAAGGCCACCTACACTGTATAAGCAGCAAGAAAAAAGTAACAAACTGCTAAAGAAAAGCCTGTACGTGTGGGTGTGTACTAAGTGCAATGTAACTACCACTTTGGGTTTCTGAAAGCTTTTTTTCCTTGATCCTTCTGAGAAATATGAAAAGGAGTGTAATAGCTAAAAAAAAAAAAAAATGTGTGTCCTCCAACCTGTCTAAGGCGAACAGCCCTATGGTGAACTTTAGTTCCACCAAAGAAAGAAAGATATTTGGGGGGGGCGGGGGGGCACGGCATTCAGGGCCTTTACCCCATGACTTTCTGTACTGAGGGAAAAAGACAGGTTTTACCAAACCCAACTTCCGTGTAATGCTCTCAGAGACAGAAGGCTGCTCTGACAACGAACCTTCTCCCCACAGCTACCCTACCTCCATCCTGAATCCCACAAATTTTTAGAGTAGGACCAGCTTGGTCCTAATACCGCTTAATCCTAGAGCCTTGGGGGCTAACCATTCACAAACACAGGCATGAGCTCACTAGATTATGGACTGGTACAGCATCACATCTGCCATTCTGTCTATCAAATTCCCCTAACCCAGATTATACTTTCTGGAAACTCTAAATTCTAAGATAGCAATCAACCAGCCCAACACTTTTCACTAAACCCTACTGAAACATGCTCAGCACTGAGGTAGACACAGTATGGTGAAAAGGGAAAGAAAGCCTAACCAGCTCACCAGCGAACTGAGAAGAAAAAAACTGCATAACAAAGTTACAATTAAATATAGTTGGGGCCGGCCGAGTGGCTCAGTTGGTTAAGAGCTCGCTCAAGAGTTTGAGCTCTGAGCAACAGCGGTTCGAGTCCAGCCCGAGCTGAGCAGCCACTGAGCTGCCAATAGGTAGCAGGATGGCTCAGCTAAAAAAAAATAATAATAATAAAAATAAATAAATATAGTATTATCACTTAACTGTAACACAGTGAAGCGCCATGTTTTTATAAACCACTGTTTCCTATTGAAAGAAGCAGTTTGTCACAAAGGCAAAACATAGGTAATGGGAAATAAAGAATGGGCAAGGAAATTATTGATGAGGTGATGGTAAATACTTAAAACCAGCATACCAAAAGCCAAATCAAGATATAACAAGGAGCCATACTGATAGGGCAGTTGCAAGACAAGACAGCACAGAGAGGCGAACCCCTTAAATCTTACAAACGATTTGTCTGATAAGCAAACAACTCTGAGCTACTAAAGCAACTAACAGCGCGTTTGGTTTGGTTTTGCTTAATAATCTCAGACCAACCTACACAAAAAAGTTGCCAGACTAGCACAAATAACTTCATTTCCCTGAACCCCTTGAGAGTCAGCAACATGATGGCCTATCACCCATACCGAGTTTAGTGAGTAATTTCTATACATAAGGACACTCTCCTACAAAACGACAATAATTATGACCATCAAAATCCAGAAATTAACACTGATATGGTACCGTGATCTAATCCACAGACCACATGTGACTCTCTCCACTTATCCCAATAATGTCCATTTTAGTAAAATGACCCAATCCAGGGTCTCACACTGCACTTAGTTTTCATATCTCATTAGTCTATTTCAATCTAGAATTCTTTAGATTTTCCTTGACTTTTATGACCTTGACCATTTTGAAGATTCTAGGCCAGTTTTGTAGAATGCTCCTTGTTTTATAATTCCTTATGATTAGACTCATTATGGATTTTCAGGAGGAACACCACGGAAGAGCTCCTGTCACTGTATTCTATCAGGCGGTATACTATTTCAATTCTTTTCCCTGACTGGTGATGTGAACTGGTATCTGCCAGATTGCTCCCCTTTTTCCCTTTGTAATTCATAAGTATTTTGGGAGATGGTACTTTTAGACTACCTAAATATTGTATTTCTCAACCGCCTTTCACCCGATACTCTTAGTGTCCATTGATAATTCTTAGCCAAATTAATTATTCTATGAGAGTTGCCCAAAAAATGATTTTCTCGTCTGATAATCTTAGTGGGAAGAAATGGTATTTAGAAACCAACACCTGAGTGTACTTATTACAACTAGGTTATCACTATTCCCAAGTCATCTGAGTGAATAGCAGCACACACATATATGTACACACACTTTCTTCTTCTTTCTATATCTATCCATGTACACAGAAAAGCATGAATTCATACAGATACCCTAAATTCCAACCCAACACCACAGGGTTCATTCTAGTTTTCACTGTTCCCTTCCCTATAAGGTAATAAACCTGGCTCCCACGAACCTCAATTTATTTCTTTAATGGATTCATTCCCCCTGCATGTCACATAATGCTAATCCCGGCCACTGATCCAGTATCTGAAAAAGCCTGCTCTCTCTAACCAAAGGACCAGCCAGGGGGAAACCTAGAAAGACAAAAATGTTTTAGATAAAACCAACTCTCCTCCAGCCAAATTCCACAGAAAAAGACACAACCCTATACCCACCCCCATCAGCAAAGGCTGAGCAGAGAGCCAAGAGTTCTACACTCACCTGGCTGTGCCGAAGCACTCTTATTAGAGATGATTTATAACAAGATACCGTTTGTAGAACCCAAACAGGCAAAGCTAAAAATAGATTGTTTACAGCTAACACTCTTCAAGAAGCAAGGGAATGTTCAACATAAAGTTTGGGATGGTGCTGGCCTCCAGAGGGAGGCAGGAAGATGGGATCAGGGAGGAGCACACAGTGGCTTCAAAGCACTGATCCAGCCCTAGTTCACTTAACCTGCAAGTGCTAAGCACAAATCCCTTGACAATACAGGATGGGGCCTCACCAAACCCTGAGGAGGTCATCAGTGGAGTCTGTTTTCCATTTGAGATTTGAGGCCTCAGATGGTTAAGCATGTTGCCTATGGTCACACCACTAATAAGCATGAGCTCAGATGCAAACCCAGGTGTGACTCGAATCTTCTTTCTACTGTGTCCTCTACTAGTCCTCACACAGAAGAACGAGAGGCAGCAGACATGGAGTTATGATTCTGAGGGTAATGCTCCTTCTGTGCCTCTGAACCACTTCCAGAATGGTTTTTAGGGTATGGGCAAGTCTGGGCCCACAGCCAGGGGGGTAAAACCAAAAACACATAGACACAGACAATAGTTAGTGGTTACCAGAGGGTAAGGGGGCAGGTGGGTAGTAGATTAGGATAAAAGGGATCAAATATATGCCTCTGGGTGGTGAGCACACAATGTGATATATAGATGATGTATTACAGAATTGTACATCTGAAACCTATGTAACTTTATTAACAACTGTCACCCCAATTAACTTTAACAAACAAACAAAAAAAGGCGGCCGGATGGCTCAGTTGGTTAGAGTGCGTGCTCTTAACAAGGTTGCCGGTTCGATTCCTGCATGGGATGGTGGGCTATGCCCACCACAACTAGATTAAAAACAGTGACTGGAGAACTGAGCTGTGCCCTCCACAACTAGACTTACGGACAACGACTTGACTTGGAGCTGATGGGCCCTGGAAAAACACAGTTACCCAGTAAAAAATGTTTAAAAAAAAAAAAAAAGATTCCAGAAGGCAGGGAGAGGGGTAGAGGCATAAATCTGGGCCATACCTGACGATGTAAAATCAACTTAAACACTCCTTCTGGGAGAGTTTCTATCACCTTCCACAGGCTACAAATTCTGTCTCAATTCAGTCACTAAACAAAATCTCCTGTCAGAAGGCCCTGGTAAAATCTTATTACTAATTGTTCTTTTGTTTTGAAATCTGGGGACAAGGAAAGAAGACCAGCAATCCACTCATGAAATTCCAAACACAGCCTAACTATGGTGAAATTATGAACCACTTAGCACATAGCATGAAACGAAGTTTGTGACAAAAGGTTGAGGGCTTTTAAAGAATTTATATAATGGGATACTAAGACAGAACATTCTTTGAAGGCAAGACCAGACATCCCGGGGAGCTTAAATACCGCTCTACCACCTGGGGGTGTTTTCAAACTGGTAAAGCACTCAAAGATGGGTCTCCATAAAGAGAAAATAAAAGCAAAATGGTAGTCCTGGAAAATGGGTCCTATCCATCTTCTCAAAAAGTCAGAAATAGTTGCATTCTAACTACATTTCTGATGGAAATATCTCCTGAGTCTATTAAAGTCATTAATAACAACTAACGCCACCTGGAAAAGTCTCATGATCAGCACTAATGATGCTGTGTCACAGTTCATGCTTTCTCATCTATCTTTAAAACGGAACAGGTTTTTCCCTTGTGGATTTCCAGGGGATAGAGTATAAATTAAATCAGAAATCATTTTAAGCCTGGCCTTCCCCCCAACAATTTTTTTTTTTTTTTTTTTGGTTAAGCTCTGTCTTCCCTGTCCTGTCAACCTTTTCCTTCCAAAGAGGAAAAATCTAGACCTAGGCCACAGGCCAAAGAAAATGCTACAGAACAAAAGAAAGAAAACGACATGTGCAAGATGGTGCAAAAGTGATTCAAAACTCATGTAAACATCACGCGGTAGCCTGAAACTGTCTGCAATAGATAAAGGTTAAAAAATGTAAAATCATCCCATAAATAAGCACGAGAAGCACATACCCCAAAATAAATCTCACAAGATAAAAAGGGACGGCATTTAACAGAGGAAATCTGCAGGGCCGGCTTGCCCCACCTTAAGCTTTTTACTTTCTTTAGGAAAAGCAATCAGGTGCTGCTGAAAATCAGCATTTAGCATTAAAAAGACAAGAACTCATCCTGAGGAATTTCTGAATGAAGGTAAACTGAATAAATTAACCCACAGGCACTTGGTACTTTCATCCTACTGTATTAAGCTTACATAATCAGAAGAGGAGCAGTAATTAACCTTGAGAGTTAAGGGAAAATAGCCCAGCTTTAAAAGCTATTTAAAATCTAAAAAATAAATACAAAAATAAAGTCTATTATGTTAACATCGAAAAAGGGAAAATCCTGAAAACACATTAAAGAGTTTCATTGTAACCTCCCAGATAATGAATTTGGGGTAAAAATCAATATGGGTATCTGAAAAATAAATCCTCCCAAGCTAATCAAATTTACTGTTATTGAGACAACCCACTCATCAAGGGACAGCAAGACTTCCACTCCTTAACTTTAATGGATTTGACAACTCATAAAGACACAAGAAAAATGTTCTTCCCAGAAAAGTACAATACATACCAATGGCTCTTTGATCCCAAGTTGTATAAACTATTTCTTCTTCCTTGCCCTGAAATTCTAAGCATAAAAATTCTACATAGACAGAGAAAAGGAAGCAAATAAAGTGGCTGCAAACAGGCTGCAGTGGTGATAAGAGAAGTAAGTCCTTTGACAGGCTTATTATCTTCATCTTGAGGCTTTTCCATCTCAGTTGAAGTCACCTCTATTTTCCCATTTACTGGAGCCAAAGAACTACAATCCATTCTCCGTTCCTTTCTTTCACACCCCATATCCATTCTGCTAAGACCTAAAAATTCTACCTCCTTCAAGACAATCTTGAATCCTTCACGCCTCTCCATCTCCACTGTCACCACATTGGTTCAAGCCACTATTCTCTCTCAACCAGACAGATCCCCGTTAATCTTTCTACCCATGACCATTTTCCACAGAGTATTCAGGCTGACCTGCTGAAAGCCCTCCAATGGCTTTCCATGTCCCAAGATGTTACGAAATGTAAAGGATGTAAGATTTTTACCCTAATTTCAAGCTATTGGGTTGTCGGATAAGTCATGACGCATTTTTGCAATGAAAAACATAGAAAAAATACGTCATGACTTTTCCGAAAACCCAACAGTAAGTTAGCCTGTCCTGGTTTTATAAATGCTGGCAAAAGACAAAAGACGTCATCACTCATAGCAACAGCAGTAGCCAGGGTATCAGCATTTTTTGGTGCCAGTCCCTTAAGTCCCAATTGGCACCAGGTGACACAAAGAGGACCATATGACACCTGCACAGCAGTGGGTTGTGTTATAGGAGAGTAACCCTGTGCTTGAGGAACCCAAATCTTTTATAATGGGCAGTAAGCCTGCCTGACCTTTATCCCAAAAAAAGACACTGTCTTTATTATAACTAGTCAATAAATCTGTCCGATCTTTGCTCTGGAGGGAGACACTCTCTCTTCCAAGGTTGTTCACTACACAAATCATCCTTGAAAAGACAGTCAGAACAAAGGTAGTCAGTGCAGAAACACAAGACACATGGAAAATTGTCTCCCAACATTAGAATAATGTCTTACCATGTCTACAAGGCCCTGCATAATTGGTCCCTTTCTCTACGGTTTCACGTGGAACCCCTGTCTCCCCAGCTTACTATGCTCTAGCTCCCCTGGCCATCTACAGTACCCTCAAATAAACCAAGCTCTTTTCTGCCTTAGGGCCTTTGTCAGTGCTGGTTCTTTTGTCTGAAATGCTCCTCCCCTTATCAATCCATCAATCCATCTATGTAAGACCCTACATTCACTGTATATTTCCTTTTTATCACTTTGCTCACTCATTCATTCAATAAACATTTACTGGACACCTACTATGTACCAATCCCTATTACTGTAGGCATGATAATTACCTTATCTGTGTGTTTATTCCTTTATTGACAGTCTTCCTGGAGAGTAGAAACCTTGTCTTTACATTCATCCACAAAGGCCTAGAACTTAAAATTATGCCCTAAGTAAAATTGCTGAATAAAAGACAAAACTATTATAATACTAAATATCTAAATATGTCTAGGTCATAGCACTGCCCGAAAAGCATGGAAGTCGGAGCTAGAAGTCCTAGATTCAAACCCTAGAGTCATCATTTGGTGGTACCCGAACTAGTCTGTTCAGTTCTCTGTAAAATGAAGAAAACTCCTCTTCTGCCTAACTCACAAGATTATTGTGAGGATCAAGTGATGGAATCTATCTGGAAGCCCTTGCAATGTTAAATATAATTTAAAACCAGTAAGAAACTAACAGTTAACACTTATGAGACAGACATTTATTCAATGGAAATATACTAGGCCCCTACAATGAGGCTGACCCCACTGTGGCAACCATAAAAATGTAAAACTTAAAATGAAACTAGAACATGTTTTGTTCTTTCATAAACATGAAGGGGAGTGGTTTTTCCCCTTCAAATACCTTTTGGACACGCTTTGAAAACTTTCAGATAAAAGGTGAGTCACCTTTCCCTGCTCTTCATCCCAGAATAGTAAAAGAATGCTTTTTGGTTACTTAAATTATTTTTAAGCAAGCCATTCAAATGCCAGTTAAAAAATTTTTTCAACTAGATTTACATCCTGAATGCCAATCTCCAAAACAGGAGTTTTTAGCTTTCTGGCAAAAGTTATGAATTTATTAATTTTATCTCTTTACTGACTTCAACTGAAACCAACAGCAGTCTCTTCACTGCAAGGTGGCATGCGTGCGTGCATGTGTGTGTGCATGTGTGCGTGTGTGCATGCGTGTGCGTGCGTGTGCGTGTGCGTGTGTGTGTGTGTGTGCGTGTGCGTGTGTGCGTGTGTGTGTGTGTGTGTGTAGGGAGAGTAAGCTTCAATTTTAAAATGCAGCTTCAGAGCCAATGACAGGAGGGCATAGTGATCCTGCTGAGGTGTAAGCCAAGGACTGGCAGCCTGACTGCAAACCGACAGTCCACTCAGACATGCCACATGGCTGGCGTGAGTTCACCAGCGAACTCCTCTTTCATAACCTCCCAATCGAATGGCTCAGAATTTAATTTAAAAAGGCACTGTGTCTATGATATAACATGACAGTGAAGTCTAAACTGATAAAAATGACAAGTCTATGCAATACTTATTAAAAAGGAAATCAAGTAGAATATGAGAACAGCATGATTTAAGATTCCTTTCATATAACATTTTCCAAAGTCAATATACAAACACATATAACTAATAGCATGTTACGCTGGGCTAGTGAAAAGGCAGAATAATAGGAATAGGTGCTTCTAAACATTAAAACCAAGAAGAAAATATGAAAATGAAGAACAGAAGTACCTGGGCAGCCTCTCTGAAGCTGAGAAAGAGGCCTGGGCTAGGGGGCATGGAGGCAGGTGAGCCACAATGTACACCTGAGAAACATTAATGAAAGTACACGTTTCTATATATATATAATTACAGTCAGTACCTTTTTATTACACATGCGAGAGTCTCTCAAAAATGTCTCCTTACATGTTATTTTAAAGATGGCTACCTACTCCAAATTTGGAGGGGAAAGGCAGCAGCAGTTATCAAACTATCCACACAGTCCTTTCATGGTAGTAAATACAAATAAAATCTAGGGCAGCTAGCAGCTTCTGCCTTGGTGTTTATACAGAGAAAGTCTAAACCTGTCGTCTTTCAATTAAGTAATTTCCTTTATAAATAACACCGCCAGCTACCATCTGAATGCCTGCACTGTGGCAGGCACATTACATTCTCTATCACATGTGATCAATACAACAACCCAGGGAGGCGGGTGTGATCATCTCCATTTCACAAAGGAGTGCTAGCAGAAATCAGTGAACTTTTAAATCTTGCCCAAGATAAATTAAGAAGTGATGGCACTGGAATTTAAACCCAAGATGATCCTTTTCCAACATTCTTGCCCTTTTTATGCAATGCTGCTACTCCCTCTCAGTAAGTTAATATTGACTGTGTTCTTGGCACCATATGAGTGAATAAATGAGATTTACATTTATTATTTCATTTAATCTCTGTAAGAACCCTGCAAAGTGGTTATTATTAGCCACATTTTTTTTTCCCCTTTGAGGAAACAGAGTAGTAGTTAAGACGCTTTGCCAAAGTCACACGCTAACTTAAAAACAGGACAAGCGGGGGCAGCCGGTTAGCTCAGGTGGTTAGAGCACAGGCTCTTAACACCAAGGTTGCCGGTTCTATTCCCACATGGGCCAGTGAGCTGCGCCCTCCACACAACTAGACTGAAGACAACAACTTGACTTGGAGCTGACAGGTCCTGGAAAAAACACAACTGTTCCCCAACAAAATTTAAAAAACAAAAAAACAAAAAAAATAGGACAGGCAGGAATCCAAACCTAAATCTGCTTGATACAAAGCCTGTGTTTCTACTACTGGATTATGCAGTCTTCACTTTACAGCATTTTAAATAATTATATTAATTATTGATATATTACTAGTTTACTGTTCACAATATTACATGAAAATGTACAGAAGGTATAAGCTGTTGAAATATGTATTTTGTAAATATTTTTTCAGAAAAAAACTAGAAAAATACATTGCAAAATAATTTTTATGGTATTTATGACTGATAGAAAATCACTGATGAATTTTTTTAAATTTCTATTCTTCTAATTTTTCCTTCATCATGATATATAACTTACAAAAAGGTAAAGCATACATACACAAAAAACTATATTTTAGTACAGATATTTCTCCCTCTGTTCTCTGGAACCTATCAAAATTAAGTTTTGATTATAAAACATGATACAAGTTTAACATATCTTCAGAGTTGAATAAAAGGTGAATAACATTGAAAATATGCCACAGAATTAAATCATGCCCAAATTTCATAGCATGAAAGAAAAATTAGTAGCCTTTCGATTATATTATACTTATCCAAAAAAAGAAAGAGTTAGTAAAAGAGAGAAGTATTCAGAATTCCACAACTTGGAGGAAATGCCTAAAAGGAAAATTACTAAAACCAACCAAGTTAATACAGCATGAGAAAAACACCCTTGGAAACTACAGTATAAAGTATTTATGGGAAAAAAAGTCAGCTGTAGTGATGGTCCAGGCAGTTGAGCAGATTAACAGTTAATATGAAGAACCTACTTAGTGGCTCTGAAATGCTGTTTAAGCTAAACAATCAGAATACAAATTTCCACATTCAACCATTCAACCAAATTTACTTTTCAAGATATATACTCTTCTCATCTTGTTCAGTGACCCTACAGCATGTTAACAGAACTGAAGCTTCATGCTGGAGACTGCAGTAATCAAAATGGGGAGGTGCAAAAATCTGAAAATGGGAGATGCCTAAACTTCATTTCCCTAAAGGAAACCACCACTCAACTACTCACTGTGTGATCTGACGAACAGAGTATCATTTTCGAAGCCATCAAATAATATGCATTCTAACAGAAGAAAACAGTATGGGATCAGGAAGGAGAAAAGGAGATCTTCAATTTTTTCCAAAATGTTTTATGATCTAAAGAAAATGTGGCAAAATGTTAAGATGTGATGAAGATGTAAGGCACTGTGTAATTCCTTTTCCTTCCCTTTTAAAATAATTTAAAATATTTTAGAATTAAAACCAGAAATGTTTAATATGTGTAAGTCAATATAACATTCGTTCCTCATAGTATACTCATATTGATTAAAATACATACACACGACCTCAACATATCACTCTAGCCTGACCTGTGACATTTTACCACCCAAGGAAGCACCTGTTGATGTGCATACCAAACATTCTTCAATTTTTTAGTTTGCTCCTTTGTAAATTATGAATTCAGAAGAACTGCCACGATAGGATAAAAAAAATTAAATCCTTTATGTAACGATGCCAAAATAGTCGTAAGTCACCTGAGATGTTTTGTGTGTATGCCTTGAGTCCATTTCTAAAATGAAAATAAACAGGTTTTCCTCTTAAAATGGTGCCCCTTCCAGAACAGATAGTCCTAATCCCCTACAGGAAGGCACAGGCTCTCAAGACACCTTACAAAGTGTGCCACCGACTCTTGGCACCAGAAAAGTCACTTTTGATATTAAAGTGACAAGAGGATATATCAATGGCAAGCTTGTGGCCTGAAAAAAATAAACAGATTTTTAGAAAGTGAGCTCTTAACTTGCTTCTCACCAAAAGAACCAGAAGCCACATTTGCACGGTGCTTTTGACTCCATGGGCAAAGGCACGAAGTGGAAACTGCTGTCATATACAGGAAACAGATGGGTGGATAACGCAACTAGATAATCAACTGCCTCCCTCTTCCCTTCACTAGAATTGAAGAAACACTAAGTAAGGAAACAAATCAGAAAAGCGAAGGTCCACAGCTGAAGCAGGACTTGAATACGCATCAAGGAGCATGTTATGAGTGTCACATAGTGATTAGACCTACATGACAAAGACATTTTCAGCTCTGTGTTTTTTCCTTACTCTCAACAATTAGTGTGATACTTGTCACAGCTTCAATTAAAACTGAAATCCATCTGTACCCTCACCAGCCAAGCAAGTCAGATATTAACTGAGGTGCAATAATCTGCTGTGTTTAAAAACAAGTATTTACTTTGATTCAAACACTTCTTAAACATCAACTGGGTATTAAGGCTCTGAGCAAAAAGCTGCAGAATTCCAAAGGTCACAAAGGCACAGGCTCTCCTTTCTAAAAGTTTACAATCTAATGAACGGAGAAGGATACGGAACAACAGCAACAATACAAACCAAAGTGTTGGGAGGTACAACTTCCAGGATGGCAAAGAACATAAAGGTTAGAAGATAACTCAATAGGATCAAGGAAGAACAATGAATAAGTTTCCACTGGGCAAAGAAAAGAACAGGGGAAAAGCAATTCAGGGGAGGAAACAGAATAAAGACAGAAAAGGCTGCTGTGCACATGGTGTTTGAGTAAACAAAGAGTATAAACCATGGAAACACGTCTGAAATATCAAACATACAAATAAACACTTAAACTCTAAAGGTTGCATGGAAATTTTCCCCGAGAACCACGGGAAATAAACTGACTTTACTCTCCCTTCAATATCTATCATCTAGCTTAGGCCTTGCCCTTCATAAAGGCAGATGCTTACTGCAACATCATTTCTAACATCTGTGATCTTGTGTTGGATCAATCATCACGAGATTACAAAGATGGCCACTGAGTCTCATCATCCTAGCCGTTAGTTATCACCACATGGCATATCACTCAGAATTATGGCGGAAGTGGGAATGATCACTTTCAAAAACAGAGCAGCATTTGGATGAAACCTGGAAGACTTGGATTCTATCAGACAGCTAAAGTATAAATGAGTATTTAAAAAAAAAAAAAACCTATTGTGATGGTGCTAATCCCTTATGAAGCTTGGTGATCATGTTCATCCTACAGAGAGAGGTAGGCGAATAGAGAGAGAGAAAGAGAAAAAGAGAGAGAGAGAGAGAGATTTTTGCCCCGGTTTTATTGAGATGTAACTGATGTAAAATGTTGTATTCGTTTAAAGTATACGACATGATGATTTCATATATGTACATGTTGCAAAATGATAACAAGTTTAATTAACATCCATCATCTCACATATTCCAAATCACTGAGCATTACTGCAAAAGAAAATACAATTCTAATGATGAATTTGAAAACTTAACTTGATACACACAAAAAAATTAGTTTAGAACTTTGAAGTAGTGCCTAAATTGGAAAATAATAAACTTCAACAAATTAGTCTAAAGAACTGCAATTAAATTTTAGTTATTTAATTCTTGTTAGGCCATAAGCCTTTCAAGAAAAAAAATACGCATATATTCTAAGAATGCAAACCTTGCTACCTTAAATGATAGAACTGCCTCATCACGTACTTACATAAGACATTTAAACAAGAAGAAATAGTGGCTTTTACTTTTAAAAGGCTACCTCAACAAAAGAAAGTCTGAATACCGTACCTGGCAAAAAATGCCAACAAAGCATCTCTAACAACCAAAGAAAGTAGTTCATTGGCTGGAACCAACTGGAAGAGCAAGAAGAAGGACTGACTGAGGGGTTGGTGTTGGGAGGCTGGAACCATGCCACAAAGTTTTTTCAACAACCTGCTAAGGAGCTTCAAGTACCCTACAGGCAGCGAAAAACCACCAAAGGTTGATTAGGGAGTGTCACCATCAGAAGAATGCGCACACACGTGTGTGTGTCTGTGTGTATGTGTATGCAAACACACACACATTTTTTTTTTCATTTGCACCCAAAAAACTTCCACAGTAATGTGGGAGAATGCCTGAAAGAACGGCATTGAATAAAGAAGTGCTAGCAACAAGGCTGTTGCACTTTTCTAAATGAGAAACTGGGGACTGAACCAGGAGAGTGGGAATGGAGAAAGGAATGAATCCGAGACACTCAGAGATAAAACTCACAACACTTGGAAAACAATCAGGTGTGGTGACTGAGAAAATCGGAACCAAAATCAACTAAAATCTTTACGTGGAGGGGCTGGAAAGCATGGTGGTGCTGTTGTCCAGGTTAGGAACTGCACCACCATAAAATTAATAACTACACAATTCTCAAAATTAACATTTCATCAAGGTTACATTTAACTGATCTTCGAAATAATTAACATTAATCTTCAACACAGTCTGAAATCATCCATTAGCCACACAGAAGCCAGTCCTAGAAACAGGCTCAGCTCTAAAGGGACATTTTGAAATGTGTCTATTTAGTGTACCTGAAAGATCCCTCAATAAATAGCTTAGACTTATCAAAAGATACAAGATAGTCTACAAAAGAAACACAACATAAATGGGACTAACTCAAGTTTCTCTCCATAATGGGTAACATTTGCTCAATGAATTTATTTCATACTAGAATATGTTTCATGCTCTACTGATGAGTTTTAGAATTAACTCATTACATCACACTTTCAATTACAGTAAACCTTTGAAAATGACATATAATATATGGTAAATTATTAACAACGCTTCTGAAAACAATACAAAAGTATACTTCTACAATGTAATCAGGGTTAATGCCTAATGTAAGAGCTAAAAAGATATTTTAACAAAAAAGTATACCATTGGGCCGGCCGAGTGGCGCAATGGTTAAGAACTTGGGACGCCAGAGGGCCCCGGTTCGGATCCCACATATGAGGGCCAGTGACACTGCCCTCTACAGCTAAGATGCTGAACAACAACTTGGGCCAGTGAAGCAACGTCCTCCACAACTAGACTGAAGAACAAAACGACAGCAACTTGTCTGTTCCCCTTCCCCCAATTCAGCAGCACTGTTCCCAACCCCCCAATTCCCCAATAAAAAATCTTTAAAAAAAAAAAAAAGTATACCATTTTTATCATACCACCTTCTTTTTACCACTCAGATTTCTTGAGATATAATTGACAAATAAAATTATAAGATATTTAAAGTATAGAACTTGATGATTTATATGTGTATATATATACACATTGTGAAAGGATTCTCTCCAAGTTAATTAACATATCCATCACCTCACACATTTACCTTTTTGGGGGGTGGCAGGGTGGGTAGCAATAAAAACACTAAAGTTCTACTCTCTTAACAAATTTCAATTATACAAGTGTTATCAACTATAGTTACCATGTTATACATTATATCTTCAGACCATATTCATCTTAGAGCTGGAAGTTTGCATCCTATACTACCTTCTTATTTTTTAAAATCAGAGTAGCTGCCACTTAGACCCAATCTCTTTGTGGAACATGCTGGTTTCTAAAGATTAACAGGCTCATCTTGAACTGAAAAACACATACAAACCCTGGTCAACAATTCAAAGTACAACCATAAATGCACAAACGGGATAACAGTTGGCCAAGGGCATAAAAATTAGGTAAAAATTGGTGGGACAAAAGAAACTAACACTTGTAGAGGGCCTCCTGGAAGTCTGGGCCGGGCTAAGAAACTGTCTCTCCCACCCCATTCCCACTGTACAATGAGTCTTTGGATAACTGGGTGTAAGTTACATGAACGCAGTGAGAGGATTTGGTAACCAGCATATCTCCAGATTTTCAAACAGCATCTGGCACACGGTAAGTATTCCATAAAGATTTGTTCAATGCATGGATGAGTGGGTGGATGGCTAGATGGCTCATGGATGAATGAACAGGCATTTTTAATAACAATGTTGGTCTGGCCCATGGATGCAGAAAGAAATCCTGACACTTTCAGAGAGAAGGAGCAAAAAATGTTCTTGCAGCTACTGTTTCCTTCCCCAAGAACAGGCTATCACAGCAGAATGGAAAAAGCACGGGCTCCATTATCAGGCCTAGGTGGGAAGCCAAGTTTCAGACTTACCTTTAGCGTGCCCCCGGACAAGTTCCTACTCCATGACTGCAATGAATTGACTAATTCTTTAACCCTGAAGCTGTAAAAAGACTTAACTGGAATAACATATTAGAGTACCTAGCAAGTACCTTGTACATGATTAGTACTTAATAAATGTAAATCTCTCCATGTACTAGGCCAAGGGGAAAGACCCTGGAGATAACACAGTGTCAGTGAAAGGAATTCTAGTGCAGTCCACAGCAGGACAGCACCTGAGTCACTTTAACCATCAATCCGAAAGCCTGGCTCATGGTATCATGTTGGAGGATGAGCCTGGGTAGGATTCAAAGAAGGGGCTGGATTCTGCCAGTGTAACAAAATACAAAACAAAACAACTAGTATGTGCTCTGGGCTTGACAATTTCACACTTGCCAAAATTAGGCATATTTTTCTCGGCTATTATGTCAAAGCACTTTATAAATAATATTTGAAGTACATGAGGTGTGATAAAAAATTACAGTGAATGTTTAAATTTTTAAAAAATCATAACAGTAAAAGACATATTGCCATTAATCCTCCTCAAAATACTCCCCCTTGCTGCAAACACACTTATCCCATCATTCTTGCCACTTTCTGAAGCAGCTCTGGAAGTCCTCTTTCATGAGTGTCTTTAATTGCACTATCATAGCTGTTGCCTCAATGTCCCGAAATGATTCAAACATTTACCTTTCATGGTCATTTTGACTTTGGGGAAGAGCCAGAAGTCACACGGTGCCAGATCTAGTGAATAAGGTGGATGAGGACACACTGTCATGTTTTTCTTTGACAGAAATTGCCATATATCAGAAGTGATGTGTGACACTGAGCGATGTCATGATGGAGGATGAAGTAGAGACACTCATGAAAGAGGACTTCCAGAACTGCTTCAGAAAATGGCAAGAAAGATGGGATAAGTGTGTTTGAAGCGAGGGGGAGTATTTTGAGGGGGATTAATGGCAATGTCTCTTTAACTGTAATACATTTTTTTTATTTAAACATTCACTCTA
>NW_017731399.1:5404858-5407686 GCF_001890085.2 Hipposideros armiger
GAGAGGCGGCCATGATGTCTTCACGGATGCTGCCCTGCAGAGGCCAAAGGTGGCATCCCATAGGCTTTAGAGAGCAGGTCCAGAAGCTCCCTCTTCTCATCTTCTGGGAGGAAACTGGGCCTCACTGCATTGATGTGCAGTCACTTAGACTCCTCTTCTGTAAAGCCCATGTCCTGTTTGGTCATCTGGTAATCAGGGTCCATGTTGGACTTGAAGATGAGTGGGTGATCCATGTTGAGTGAGTAGTGAGCCTGGCCATTTTTGAACCAAATGACAGTGTGCTCCATGCCCAGCTTCCAGGCACCTGTGAGGTAGCTGGACCAGGGGAAGACCTGGAAGTCCTGTCACTGCCTGTTGTAAAGGGCCTCCTCCTCCACAGTGTGGTGGCCATGTCCCAGCCTCTCCGTCTTGAGCGTGTCCATAGCCTCTTTCACCACCTCTGCAAAGCCAACCTCCCCTGCATGGACTGTGCAGTGAATGTCACTCTTCACAGCCTCCTCATAGGCCCTTCACGTGTCCCAGGAAGAGGCTGCTTCCTTCCAGGGCCACATCTCCAGCCAGGTCGATGGCCACCATGGTCTGCTGCTGGTACTTCTTACACAGTTCCAACACCTCGAGGGACAAGTTGATCTGGTGATGCCTGTAGCACAGATGGACTGCACCTTCACTTGTTTTCCCTCCTGCAAGCCCTGGTTGACTAGGGCCACCACCTCATCGGGGGTGAGGTCTCCTTCAGCCTGGTTCCAGGGGATTGGCTCCATGTTAGAGCTGGCCAACAGGTGTGGGCTGTAGCGTACCTCCACGTACACCACACCCTTCTTGACCTCCATTTCAACAAACTCATAGGCAATCCTTTTAATGGCCTCCCAGCAGCCCACGAGGGCAGGCATGTAGTAGTTGAACTTGGCCAGGAAGTCCAGGAAGCTGAGCGGCTAACCATACTGATGATGTCCGGCAGCTTCTTGGCTGTGTCAGCAGGGAGCGTGACTCCCCTCATCCTGCCATAGCATGAGATGGTTTCGGGCTTGATGGCTTCATCTAGGTGGACATGCAATTCCTCTTTGGGCTGGTCAAAGGCGGGCATCTGGGGTATGGTGTCAAGTGTGCACCCCAACACTGCTCCCTCCACTGAAGGTCTATGGTCTCAGCTGGGTTGGTGGTGAGGTCAAAGATTCTTTTTTAAAAAAAATTTCTTAAGGGCCCTCTCCAGGCTTCATCTCGAAGAGACCAAGATAACTGCACATTTGGCTATAATTAGGCCCTTACACGTTTTCTCTTTTACACTTCACTATCACATCATACAATGCAGCCCAAACATGACTAAAACCCACAAACTTCTTATGCATAAGAAGGTGAAAATAATTTTTTGACACGTTCTAATATAGTTTCCTCTTTTGAGTTAATAGTAAAATAAATCACATAAATTAGTTTAACTATCTTTCTAGTTATTGCTTACCCATCAGCTAAAGTCAATAGCAGGTCATCTTTCCTCTTAATAAGTTTAGCAAGAAATTTACCTTAATTTAGAAGGTACTCTGAGCATATTTTTCAACTGTGAGCTTCAAGAATATCTAAAATGTTTTTTGCAATATGAATTCACATCACTTAATTCAAACATGAATCCAAATCACTAAACTCAAATACACACTTAAACAGTTTACTTTTGGATGAAAGCAATGTTACTCACTGCTGATCATCTACAAAAGATGTATATAGTGGGAGAGATGGAGAATAGGAAAACAAACTTGGACAGAGGGAGACAATCACACCAGAGAAAGCTTGTCCAGTAAAAAAGCCCTTTCTTAGAAATAAAAATCTGGGTATCAATCAACAGGTCTATAGAGTAGGTCGATGGAACAAGAGATCAATATAATATTCTGAGAACTTAAACCAATTTTCAAAATCTCTAGCTACAAAATAATAGTCCCTCGTGTAAGTTTCCAGTTAATAAGTCAACATTTGGAGACGGATACTGTGTAATTTGGTGAACAGAGGAACTGAAGCTGTTTAGCATAGTAGGGGAGGTACACCCGATTTTGATTAGAATCAGCCAGAAACTCTGAAGAAAAAGGATAAGTGCCTAGAACAACTCCCCAAAGAAATCTAGGACAGTATGTTGGCTGGGAACAAAGAACAAAACTTGGGTAGCAAGTCTTAAGGTCCACCTGTAGGAGTATCTAATCAGCTTCAACACCTTTATCCACCCCTGCCAGCCTTGATGCCACATACATACCTTGAAGCTTTCTGAAGATAATAATACTGCCCAAGTAATAAGCTACCAGCTGGAAACAGGGTTCACTTAGTACACTGTAAAATACTTGTCTGCTTGGAAGTATATTTGTCACTGCATGATAACAATTGATTTTCTAGTAGATAGCAATGTTCAGAAATGTCTGTTTGAGCACATCAGATTTTCCGGGGTCTGATCGGCCCTGGATAACCAGACCACTGGTGTTGATGAATTACGGAGTCTTTTTTAAAGCAAGTCCTGCGAGCATGAGTGTAGTCCAGTAACATCTTATAAACCAGCTTTTGCAGACTGAGCTCTGCACTATATTAGCACACAATCTGTACTTTAGTTGCCCATCGTGTGCATCGAATTTTACTTGAAACACTTCTTACACAGATTTCCTTCATTCCCAAACATTAATATTTTTCTTTAAATGCCTATCACCTCTTTACCAAAATTCCCTAAAAAATGGTAATTTTCAACTTTCTCTTAGCGTCATTTTAACCTTTTTTTAGTCCTAATTAAGATGTGGTTCTTCCTGAAAATATTACAACAATCTGATAACTCTTCAGGAGTTTTAAAAGAAGGAAACACAAAA
>NW_017731399.1:5408863-5419459 GCF_001890085.2 Hipposideros armiger
TGGACACTCTTCCTCCAGACCTAAACTGACACAGTCTGAACACAAACCTGCAGGGTCTTTTTGGTACCCATTAGCTATTGAATGGCTTCAGATAATCGGAAAACTGTGGAATCTTAGAATGGATAGGGTACCAGTGGGGTAGTCTCACTGCCCATCCACTGCCAGAATCCCTTCTATATGCCTCGATAGATGGCTACGTATTGGACACCAGTTAATGTCCTCCCTGTGTCTTCTTTTCCTCAGAATTACTTGTTCCAGTTCTTCTAACCAGGCATCATTTGAAATCCTTTCTAAAATCTTCTACAGGGTAGGCCCCTCCTTCGAATGTACTCTGATTAGTCAGAGCACACAGAACCCCAGTGTTCTCCAACCTCAGCAGAGGTCTACAGACACTTTAGGCTCTTGAAGTACACAAGGCATTTCCTGGTTGCACTGACTGTTATACAAGACCTGGATCATATTAAATCTGTGGTCAAATAAATCACCTTGTTCTTCTTCATGGGAACTCCTCATACACACCATTTATCTCTTCTTCAAATCACTTAACTCAGTTAGAAGTTAACACTCATTTGTGTGATTATCTGAGTAATTAATGGCTGCATCCCCTCACCTACGGGCTCAGTATGCTGAATGCCAAGTACAAAACTGTTTTTTGGTTTTTATTTCCTTACCATTGCCATTGTATTGTGAGGTCTTATCACTGTAACTCTTCGAAGGAAGGGTTTTAATAAGCGTTAGATGAAGAATCAGACATGTACACACAAAAAATTACAAGGCAAGATATGGTGAGTGTGACAGGAGCAATAACATCAACATTCTGTGGAAGCCCAGTGGAATTCTTTCAATGTTCTCTGTGAAAGAAAAGCATCGTGGAGGGAAAGGCATCCAAGCCATTTGCTAAATAGTGTTTCAACTAAATATTTAAAGTAAAGAAAACATATGGGCAACAAAACAACCACTGAAAACCATGTTTTTGAAGAACAGCTATTTACAAGGGAAACTACTCATATTAAATTAATAAACAGAATGCCAAACAGTATCACATACATACCGGGGTGGGGCAGGGGGAGAGAGCGAGGGAGAGAGAGAGAGAGAGAGAGAGAGAGAGAGAGAGAGAGAGAGAGAGAGAGCGAGCTCCCCCACTCTTAGACGCTCTAAGCTCTGGCTTACTTGCCCCTCTTCCTTCCAGTGGTCACCCCCTACCCAACTCCTAGGAGTCTGCTCTCCCAGGAATTCTTGTAAAGAAGCCAGCCCTATTTCACCCTTTACCAAGTGTCCCAGTCTCTCAAACAAGCAAACCAGCCTTCCTGAATGCTTTGGAGATTCATCGGAAATCACTACTGACAAACAGGTACGGTGGTAAAAAATACATGACACACCATAGGTGCAGATTCAAGAAAGCTCGTCGATGAGAAATTAGAATCCTGGCTGAAATGTAGGCTGCACTAGGGAGACTTTGGATGTAAACAGGTGTGTCTGGCAGCTTTAAGGTCTTAAAGCTCCTTAGGAGATTCTGATGTTCCGCCAGGGCTGGGAGCTGCTGTCCCAGACCCTCGGTCACCTGTCAGTCATGCACTTGAGTGTATTCAAGATTGCTTCTGCAGGGAGGACCCCCCAGTTCCCCATCCACTCAGAGTCTAGGCTACCGTACTAGGAAAGAGCAGGTGGGCCTTTGTAGCCATCATAGTCCCTCTGGAGTCCAGGATTTGGCACAGAAAGGGTAATCTTCAGTCGCTTTAAAAATGCACCTAAGTGAATTCAGAGCATTCCCCAGATTATGATACAGAGAGAAGCAAAAGTATGTGTAGGGGCCACCCACCCTTAGTGTACATGGTAGATAATGCTATTCATGTGGTTTTGTCGAAAATTCCTTGGAATTGCTATCCCAAATATGCAAGATAAATTAGAATTAGTTTCTTTGCTTACAGCTTGGGTCAGTTAAAATCTAGGCAGTGGGTTTTGCGGGACAAAAAACCTGCACATACATTTTTTACTGAATAACTTCTGCATTACTTTTTTCAAATTCATGGTACAGTATCTTAAATTGAGTGGCAGTGAACAAAAAATTTTACAATATCTCTGACTATGGGAAAAGCTTAAAATTATATTTTAGACTTATCTTTTTCTCCATAAATGCCATTTCTGACTAGAGTTACTTCTCACAAATTCAAGTATCTGAATACGTGTGCGCTGTGAGTACTGTGCACTGATCTCTCATTAACACACTGCTCTGCAGAGAAGGATGTGGGCACAAAAGTGACCGTTTCAAATACGTGTTTGCATACTTTGTCCGAAACACTACTTTTACTCACCAAATTGTTATCCTAACACTCAAAGCAAGCAACACACACACACAACTTTCTTGGCTACATACCCACCCATGTTTTTGATTACTGAATTAAAAGCAATCATTAAGATGTGGCCTTTAATGACTATTTTTAAAAAGCTCTGTATTAACAATATTTATTCAGTGTATCGTTTAATAGCTATCCATATCTAAATGCCAACCAGGGTGTATAGGGAAGTATAAGCATACCTAACACAAACCAATGGGAAAGTACACAATAGGAGGAGAAAGTGCTGAACTAGGACACAATGAACTGTATTTCCCCATGTATAAGGCGCTCCCATGTATAAGACGCACCTTAACTTTGGGGCCCGAAATTTGAAAAAAAATGTATTACATAAAGTTATTGAACTCAAGTTTTATTCATCATAAAATTCATACAACTCCTCATCACTGTCAAAACTCCCAACCATTAGCTTGTCCTCATCTGCGTCTGATGACGAATCACTGTCTTCATATATTGCCTCGTCCTCAGTTCCATCTATGGCCTTTGAAATGCCACACTTCTTAAATGACTTGACAACCATCTACAACCACTGTATAAGACGCACCCAGTTTTTAGACCCCAAATTTTTCGACAAAGGGTGTGTCTTATACATGGGAAATACGGCAAGTACTGAACTAAGACCTGAATTTGAATCCTGATTAAACCACACACTCACTCAACCTAGCTAAGCCTCAGCTAGGCCACCTGTAAATTAAAGACAATAAAATCTGACCTATCTGAACAATGTTACTGATAGTATGTATTAGTAACATAACATATTTGCAAATGATTTTAAACTAAAAATTTAATGAGCGTCATTCAGCCGCTGTTCTAGTTAGAAACTGCTAGGATAGTTTCCAACGAGAAACAAGTAAAATATAAAATAGTGTTCCTCTGTTTGCTCATCTTTGAAATTTTGCCATTCCCTTCTTCCCATACTCCCTCCGCCCCCTTTCTTTCTTCTTCCTTAATTTAACAGGTATTTACTGTGCTTCTACCGTATACTAGATATAGTCCCAGACCTGCAGTGTCCGATATGGTACACAGCACTCACGAGCGGCTATTAAGGATTCAAAATGGCACTAGTCCAAACTGAGACTGTATAAAATATACACTGGGTTTTGAAAACTTGGCGTGAACAAAAGAAGGTAAAATATCTCAATTGTTTTATATTGACTATATGTTGAGATGATAATATTTGATATGTGGGTTAAATATATTATTAAAATTATCCTTCTCTTTCTTTTTACTTCCTTTTAACATGGCAACTAGAAATTTTAAATATATGGAGGCTCGCATTACATTTCTATTTCACAGTACTACTCCAGACCTTGGGGATATATTAGAGAACAAGAGCGAGGCCATATCCTCATGAACCTTACAATTAAACACCTATGGCCCTAAAATATTCAGTAGGAAAGGAAAACTGAAAAACAGCAACTGTATGTAAAGAGGACTCTGGGATGGAGGTCAGACACACAGGAGCTGGACACACCTTCCCAAAAGTTCCTCCTTCTACCAAAGGTAGGGCCTTGGTCCTCAGAATAATCAGTCAATAAAATGGTGAGCTGACCCTGAGCCTCTTGGAAAAGCTGCACTTTCCCTGTTAGGTGTTTCTGGTAAAACTTCTAATCCAAACTTAGTAAGGGAGAAGGCTTTTAATTTGGGGCAACGGTAGTTTCAAGGCATCATTTTTAGTACTTTGGGTTTTGCCTCAAAAGCACTTTAAAAAGTTTCCAATTGTTGAAAGATGTTTTGTAACAAAGACACCCTCTCTCTGGATTCCAATCCCGTCCTTTATCATCAGAGTTCTTTATCATTTTTTCCTCTCCACAGGTCCAATTAACCATCCTCTCCTCAATACCTTCAGGTCCCCACATCACAGGCAGAGTCCTTCTAGATAAAGAGCAAGAAGCTGAATCCAACCACGTGAGTCCATTACAGCAATCTGAAAAGTCTCTACTGGTCTAAAGGAGACAGTCAGAGGAAACTCAAGTCAGGGTGACTACACGTCAGTTAAAAGTGAGGTTACATCTTTTAAGACTTTTAGGAATTTCTGGAGGGTAAGTTTAACTTAAACCAAATGGGTCTATTTTTCAATAGCACTTTTTCTACCAAAAAGGCATCTTAAGCATTTGAATTTCATATTCCATGTGTTTGGCACTTACCTTAAATTCAAACCACAATAAAGGCAAACGTTTTGCTGGCCCATACATCTTTCTGGCAGACTATAAAAGAAAATCAGGGCTTTTAAGAGATTCTTGGGCCAGCCGAGTAGCGCTTTGGTTACGAGTTGTCTTGGGACACCAGTTCTAAGCAACAGAATCCGGGTTCGGATCTCACATAAGGGCCAGTGACGCTGCGCCCTCTACAGCTAAGATGGTGAACAACACCTCAACCTGGAGCTGGGCTGCCATGAGTCGCCAGTGATGGCGTAGGCTGCAGTGGGGCTGCAGTGGGCTGCCATAAGCTACCATGTGTGGCCGGCAGCCAGCGTGAGCGGCCGGCAGCCAGCATGTGCTACCAAGAGCTGCTGTGAGCGGCAGTCCAGTGGCCAGCAACCAATCTGCTTCATCCAAGAAGAGCGCAATGATCACAATATCAACATGGGCCAGTGAAGCAATGTCCTCCACAACTAGACTGAAGAACAAAAGGACAGCAACTTGTCTGTTCCCCTCCCCCAATTCCCTAATGAAATCTTAAAAAAAAAAAAAAGAGAGAGATTCTCTATGCTGTAAAATGCTCTGCTGGGTGAAGCAGGAAGCCAAGGCACCCACATTTCTAGGTGGATCGTGTTATTTCCTATTCGACCCCACCTCTGTCCTCTACTCATGCTGCTCTCTCACCTGGGCGTGCCCTGTCCCCTCTGCCAACTTAAATGTTACACCCCACTTAATGCCAAACCCAAAGTCCAGACCTCATATAAATCACCCCAGTAACCCAAAATCCAGAATAATCTCTCTCCTTCATTGTCACAGGAACCCAATCAACCAAAGTAGTATATCATATATTATTTTACCTCTTCTCTACGTATTTCAAACACCTGTAACTCAGAAAGAGCGCCAATAAAAAAAGTCATAATGACCTCTAAAAATTCACCACCCTCCCTTTCAATCAGTTGAGATTTATCTGAGTTTTATTCAGCAAAGATGCACTTAACATCAGGGATTTAAAAAGTATACACAGTCCAAATCTCTTGTGACTGGGAAAAGCCTCGCAGAAAAGGTAACATACGAGCAAAGAATTGGAGAATGAGTAGAGATTGAACAGGTAACGTGGGAAAGGCATTTCAAAGGCTGCATGGGACACTGGAAGAAATGAGGATGTGTTAGAAACCCTCAAGGAAAACCATGGGAAAAAAATATCTTCTAATATATTAAATTAAATTATTCACGTGGGCAGTCAAGGCTCTACATGAACAGACTCGAGTCCACCTTTGCTACATTTCCCACAGCATAACATAGCAAGTTCAGGGTGGGCTCTCCCCAACTAGTCTGGGGTCAAATTCTACTACGTAGCCTTATACAAGTTTCTGTTCCTACCGTCAATTTCTTCATCTGTAAAACAGGGGTGGATCTACCTTAGAGGGTTATTATGTTACTGTTATAGGAAATGAAAACAAACAATAATTAGAACTAGTTAGGCATTCAATAAATGCTGGCATCATCATCATCATCATCATCATTATTATTTACTTTTCCATGCTAGACAGTGTAACAAATCTGAAATTCTTATTCCCAACACTTGCCCAAGCCTCAATCTGAAGAGTTCTTCTTCCTATGTCCAAACACCTCCTCCTACAGGAAGGAACCTTTACTGAGCCTGCTCCCCTCACTCACTGGGGAAATGAGTGTCTCTCTATCTCCCTCCTCTGAACTCCTGGCCTCTGCTGGGCTCATCACTCTGTCATCAATCACTATGCCCATGTCTCATTTCAAAGGCTACAAAACACCTTTTTAAGAGTAAGGACAACACCTTCCTGATCTTTGTCTTCCCCAGAGAACTGACACAGTCCTTGTCACATGTGGGCGCTCAGTGTTGGCTGCTGAACATATTAAAATACTCTCCTCTTTAATTAAGTCAAGAACAAACTCGAACTTTTTAAATTGCTGTAACGTCTACCAAGTTATTCTTCCTAATAAAAACCCAGCACAGTTTTAGGTAGCTCCTTTGTTAGTGAACCCTAAAGAAAAGTCAACAATAAGATGCTGTTCTTAAGCAACTAAAACTGACAAAACTGAGTCACCTCTGGACGGCTGCAGGGTGAACAAATCTTCTACCTAAATTCTCTGAACAAGTTCTAATGTAAATTTGTGTAGGCTATTGTTGCTTTTTAGTTACATATTTGCAAAAGGTGGGACAAGGTTTCCATAGCAATGTCCTTTTCATTGCTTATCCAGACTCTAAAGCCTATTCTGTCTGGATTTCACTGCTTTCACTACCCATGCAAAGAGAGGTTAGCCTGGAGCCACCCAGGACACTTGGCTCACACAGCAGTGGTGCTGATGCCAAACTACACAGAACTCTGATCTTTGGTGCCCCGTCCCTGGCGAAGGTACACTGGAAGACCAGCCTCACCACTCTCCTCCAACACTGACCGAACTCAGTAACATGGCTATTGATAAATATAACGTGATTAAAATCCTAAACTTTAATTAGCAGAGGTTAAGTATCAACTAGGATTGGCTTCCTCTTACAATAAAACAAGTTTTGACAGTCAAGCACATGCAAGCAATTCAAAGACAGTCTTCATTTACTATGCAGTATTGGTGACTTTTCTAAAAGAGCCTTAGGAAATTAAGATTAACAAAACAAAACCAAAAAAAAAGAAAAAAGAAAGAAAGAAAATCGAAGAAAACAGAACTCAAAAAATATCAAATAGTACTGCCCTATCCTTTAATATATAGAGATAGAGATAGAGATAGAGCTATCCTTAACAAGCTAACAAGCTCATACAGAGGACAAATTCGTTGTTACAAGAGGCAGGGGGTGGAGGGAGGGAGATATGGGTGAAGGGATAAAAATATGTATGTATGCAATTACTGTCCATAGTATCACACTGGACAGACTTGGATTCAAAAGGAAGGACTTGGGCATAGAAGAGAAATTAGGTTATTATCCCAGAAACACATTCACAGAGACGAGGGTACCAAGAATGAGCGACCTGACCAGCACAAAGTGTATCAGAAATCTAGGAAAGCGTCATAATGTAGTTGCCAACAAAGTAAGTTGTTCAACAACAACGCTACCTCATAATAAAGGCTCTGAATATCTCTAGGACCAAAAAGATCACAAGCAAAGGCAGCTCACTAGAATGGCTTCTAAAACCAATAACCACATGATTTTTCAAGCACTGAAGCTACTTACGCCTTATGTCAACAAATACAAAAGCTCATAGCTACATGACTATATTTTCCACTTTAAAAAAAAATTTCAAGGGCCGGCCGAGTGGCACGTTGGTTAAGAGCTGGCTTGGGACGCCAGAGGGCCCCAGTTCAGATCCCACAGTGTGTAGCCAGCAGCCAATGTGAGCGGCCAGCAGCAGCTGTGAGCGGCCGTCCAGAAGCCGGCGACTGATCTGCCTCACCCGGGAAGAGCGCAATGATGGTGCCAACTTGGGCCAGTGAAGCAACATCCTCCACAACTAGACTGAAGAACAAAAGGACAGCAACTTGTCTGTTCCCCTTCCCCCAATTCCCCAGTGCTGTTTCCATCCCCCCAATTCCTCAATAAAAATCTTTAAAAAAAAAAATTCCTAATGCATTGATCACCATTATCCCAAAATTGACAAAATCACTATAAATTTATCATTACCTCCATAATCAAGCTGCTTCTAATAAACTAAACAAGAGCTGAAGGGGGGTAGGGTGGGGGGAGTAGATTCCAAACTCCTGAAATAAGTGACACATCAATGCATGCTTTATATTTGTCTAAATGCCAATTGTGCTATGGTAGAAATAGCCAATTATTAATAGTGTTTTTTCCCAGTTCTCCCAATTAAGAGTGGAAAAACTTCCATATTCCCCACATCTGAAACAAACTTTAAGAGGTTTATGTGAGCAGCATACTAAGTGTTACCAAGTTGCTAGTACTTCGGTCTTCAAGTGCCACGGATTTTATGCTTGAGTGTGACCCTAACCACAGAAATATTATATGATTAACAGATCAGAAATGGCTGGATCTAAAAGTACGACAAAATACCCATACTATCCATACTTTTCTTGAGATCATTTCCTTGCTTCCCAAGGCTAACAGCTATGGCTCTCTATCAAAGCCTACCTTCCCTGACATTGCTCTAGATTTCAGAGGGTAGATTTGTTCTACCCTCCCTCCCAAAAAAGCAGACCTATATCCTATTCCTTAAGAGCCTGTTCTCCAGATAAACTAAATTGAGTTGGCATGTCACAGGCAGACACCATCTCAAGGTATAACTTCTCCAATAACACTGGCAACTTAATAGCAGCCTTTGGAAAGCATCTCAAAATACCAGCTTGCACATGGAGTGATTCAGAGGCCTGGGAGTTCTTGAGCATCCTTTAAGTAACAGCAGTAACAGCATTTAAGAAGTTGTCCATTCTGCCTTCACACAGGACTGGACCTGGGCTATGAAGGTGTCATAAAATGAGTGTCACTTTGCAAAACATAGGTCAAGTTTTACACCATGAAAAATATTCAACTAAAAGTTATTTGCAAGAAGTATTCAATTAACAAAGAGTACAAACACAAACAGTTTAATTCCTGACTGCCCAAGAACACACTGATTACTCAACATACCACCTTACACAGGCTTTGTAATTTTTAAACATTTTCCTGTCCATTATCTTACAAGTAAGAACAAACCTGTGAACCTTATATTCCCCATTTACAGGTAAAGAAACTGGTGGTGTATTTAAATGATTTACCCAGATGAGATTTCCCAGACCTTACGCAGGTCAAGGAAATCTCTGATTTATATAATAGGCCTAATGCATTTATTTTCAAAAAGAAGGCATTTGAAAAAATATGGCAACAATTTAATACATTCTCAAAATACAAATATTATTATTTATAACTACATTTTATGCAATTGTTAGCCCCCTCCAACAAAAAAATGACAGCACTCTGAAAGGGAAAATGTGTGAATGCCTCAATGTCTACCAAACCAAGCATAAAGAAAGTAAACACCACTAACACTTTCTAATGTAAATGAAATCCACGGCAAAAAACGCATTAGTTTTCAAATCACTAAAACACAATGGACCCTCCACACACACACATTTTATTTTTTCCATATATAGCAAAAAATAACACTGAATTAGTATCTTATACCCTAAAGATCAGGTAAGCAATGATGTATGTTAATTAAAAGGCTTCATATAAATAAACTAAAAGGTCCCTACTGGATAAAAGTAGATGATTGAATATACGCTTACCTCCATTCCCTCCAGAAAGACAAATAAAAGAAAAATGGGAGAAGAGACAATAGCATATGAAAGATGTCTACAAAATTCAGAAAGATGGAAAAACAATGCATAATTAGAAACTGATTTGGCAAAGTGGAGAAAGCTGAAACCTAAATGCTGGGGACAAGGGTGAGGAGGTCACCAGGAAAAAAATTCAACTTTTAAAAAAAAGTCTACTCATGATGCAGAATTCCAGAAAGTCTATGAAACTGAGGTACTATGTAAGGGGTAAGGCTGAAAACAAAAAGAATTGGTTTTAGGGTCTCTGTAAAGGACCAATTAATTCTCTAACCTAAAAACTGAGTAGCATGAGACTGGGGTTTATTTTGTATGCAACCAATCAGAAGATTTCGTCAGGCATAACTGAGAGTAGGAATGAGTCTCTATACTGAAAATATGGGGCATCAGTTAACAGTAATCATCTAGCCCCCTTCAGATCTATAGACTGGAAGACATTATTGTAGAGAAACTGATCAACCTGAGAGAAAAGATCAGCAGAAACTGGCAAGTGGGGTCTCCCTATGAAATGGCAGGGCCCAAGCTAATCATTCAGAGGAGAACACCAGAAACATCAGTCCCACCATGCACACAGAGCTTCCAATCAACTTTTAAGACAAAGAGTACAAAAGAACATTATAATTATAAAAGGGACACTTTATCATGAAGATATATTACGAATGTATACACATCTCAAAATACATGAAGCAAAAATAGAATTAAGGAGGGGCCAGCTGAGAGGCTCAGTCAGTTAAGAGTTGGCTTAAGAGTGCGCGACCTGAGCAACAGGGCCACCGGTTCGATTCCCACATGGGCCAGTGACA
>NW_017731399.1:5420509-5422537 GCF_001890085.2 Hipposideros armiger
AAAAAAATTGAAACTCCTACTTATAAATTAAAGAACAAGCAGTTCAATAAAAACATTTAGTGAAAGTAAAGGCTATAGAAACAGTGAGTCCCATATCAATATATCTAATTTCCTGATAAATGTTGCATATGGTAATTAAGGAAGTAAAAAATTTTTTCAAAAATATTCCCATCAGCCTCAAGAAATAAGTAATATGCCCAAAAGGCCTTTCTACCCATTGTACTAGGCATTTTCTTTCATTTCTTTGACTGCTCACAGTCACATGGAGTACTTTCCAGGACTACCTAAGGGCTTCAAAGACCAATTCCTCACATCCATAGCAGAGTTGCCCCGAACAGACACATCAGCACTTATTTTAAATACAATGACTCTAACCTCCACTCCATCCAATCTCCAGAGTAGATAACCTATTTCTGTAGGTATCTTACAAAACAGCTTTCAAGTCACAAAAATACCAGGAAAGGAAGAAGGAGACAGAAGAAAATACGATAAAAAATTTAAATATGTATACTGGGAGTGCCAAAAAAAAATGTATACAAGTGGACACTTTGGTCAATGTTGTTCAAGCAGTAGTTCACCATAATCAGAAGTGTCTGGACACTGATGGTAACCATTTTGAGCACCTCTTGTAATTGCAAAAGTCAAACGTGACTTGTATTCATCTTTTGTTATTGGTATATATTGAGTACTACAATTTTAATAGTTTTTTCCTTTCTTAAATGTGTATACATTTTTTGGGCACACCGTGTGTGTGTGTGTGTGTGTGTGTGTGTGTGTGTGTGTTGCATATTCAAAACATAGGTAACGTTTTAACCCACTCCTTTTGATGTTAGGTGGAAAAGTTTTAGGAAACCCTGAAAAACTATTCATAGTTCCATCCAATGAGAAACATTCTAATTAAATGCATAACATTAATTATAATTGTCTAAGGAAACACTCAAGGGAACTCTACAGATGGTTTCTAAAGTAGACTCTATCCAGTGGGGCAATTTTTCATTGAAGATGTATAAGGCCCATGTATGCATTCCTGAGTTTGTAAAGTGTAATCTGTGATTATACAAGTGAACATTACAGTCACCCCAGGCCATTCCGTGTTTCAAGATAAGTGTTTATATGGCCATATCCTGCCAAACAACCACAATACCACTTCATTTCAGTGCAACCACTGCTTGAATGAACTTGTCAGGATTACACTGAAATACAGATGCAAAACAAATACTAAGCCAAGGAATGTAATGTCCACATATTATAAGGGTAGGCGGAGCAGGGGGGGGGGGCGCGGGAGCCTTATATAACGCCCCTTAGTCAGCAGGGCAGAATGTACAGGAGTATTTAAATTCCAAAAGCTGGAAATTTCAGTACAGAACATGGATAAAAATAACAAATATTAAATTTTGAAAAAAGGAATGAATTCCTTTTCAGGGTGGAGTATATCATCTCAGAAAGCAGCCCCAAGTAGGTGGCAATCAAGTACAATGTTGTTTCTGGATCTATCCAAGCAAATTAGCAAGTCTGGAAATAAGAGGAAAAGATGAATCTGGGAACATTTTTCAAATGTATTGTTTAGAGTAGGCTGCATTAGGTTATTGATTTGAATCTACTTCATATATCGATACCAACTAAAAGACACCACCACCCAATTGCTTCCTGGGATTTAAACCCACTTTGTGGCGCCAGACTAATTCTTAGTGAACAAGTCAACACAGGAAGGTGAGCCAACGTACTCATTCTCTTCTGTCAGTCAATTATCAAATATATACTGGCCCCAAAATAAATTCTTTCAAAGAATACTTTTAAAAAACAGAAATGAGACAGTATGATAATGCTTGAACTGTGGCTTATAACATGTTTTCTCTCTTCTAAATAAGACAGAGTTCAGTCTGAAAAGCTGAGAGTCCACCCAAGATATGTTTCAACCATTCAGACACGATATTTCATAATCTCCATAAAAAGGAGACATGTTCATTAAAAAAGGCCAAGTAAGGGCTAAAAAACTGACACTCACCATCGCATGGGCTCGGACTATGC
>NW_017731399.1:5423842-5490969 GCF_001890085.2 Hipposideros armiger
GGGGTCGCGGCATTAGGAAGGTTGAGAACCACCGCTCTAGAGCATGGACTATTTCTGCATATGTTAAATTACTGCTGGTATTACAAAGCAAAATATACAAATACAGTAATGCCTTGGTTTGCGAGCATAATTAATTCCGGAAACAGCGCTCGTTTACCAAGTTAAAATGTATTAGAAATGTTTGCTCGTCTTGCGGAACACTCACAAAGTTACTCGCAATCCAAGGTTTTACTGTATAGTAATTTAAAAGTAGACTGTGATGTCAGAGATGCAAAGTACCTCAGATTCAGCAAAATCCTAACTTCACAGTTGGAAGCAGAATCTCTGAATCTTAGCTCCACCATTGACAAGTGACTTGACGTCTCTGATTCTCCATTTCTAAATGCTTAACCTGGAGAATACCACCAATTGCACTGGGTTGAGAGGAAGAAATGAGAACATGTACGTATATAGTAAGCTATCTAGTAAGCTCTCGGCACAGTGCCCAGCGTCAACAAGTACTGGCCATCACTGTTGTGCTGCTATTATTACCAAAGGAAAAAGTACACAGCAATCACCCCAAAGGAGTTAAACTTAAGCAATACATACACTAGTCTTTTCAACTCTCTTCAAATAACGAAAGGAGACTACCACAAAAATAAAACTAATAAAATTTACAAAGACCATATGAATAAGTTCTCCAAGGTCTACTATATTTTACTACCATTTTTTCAAGAAAAATCTAAGTTCCATTCTGACCTGAGCATATACTAAGATTTCATACATAAGACATTTATTACTTCGTCGCCCAATAACTTAAAAACAGAATTAATCTTTTAATAAGAATTAACTATCATTTTAATAAGAAATAGCTAAGAATGTCCATTAACATTTTTTGTAAAAGTAAAAAAATTAGAAACAGGCTAAATGTCTATTAATATGGAAAATACATGAAAAAAATTAAGCAGCTATAAACAGAATGAGAGAGATTTACTAATATGGAATGATCTACATCTCGTCAAGTAAAAAAACACATAAAGTACAACCAAAAAAATAACTTACGTTCTGTGCATACATATTTATGCACTTAAATTCATACACAAAGAATTCAAAGTATGTAACCAATGGTGACCTCTTGGTTTAACTCTGCATAGTTCTGTTATTTGACTATTCCAGCAAGACTGTATTTATGTAGTAACTTGTGTAAATTATGAACCCCAAGGAAAGTTAGCCAATAAATACACTAGGCTCAAATTAAATAAAAATAAGCTTTAGAAAGCACTTTATAGTTTACAAAAGAATTTATAACCTTTTAAATAAATCTTTTAACACCTTACCTAATATGATCCCCACAATAAGCTTCTAGAATTTAAGGCATTATCCTCACTTTAAAAGTAAAAACAGACTCAAGTATTTATTAATTCACAATTAATAAACGCACAGCCAAAATGGAAACATTGTGTTCTGGTCTTCAGGCTACAGGACCTCCATAAATTGGAAATGCTGGCATCTACACCAAGGCTCTCTAAATCTGTGTAGTGCTTCTATTCATGGGAAAGTTTATAGTGTGGAGGAAAAAGCATTAGAGCAGGAGTCAAAAGACCTGGGTTCTATTCTTGACTGGCATCATCACTAAACTTCATAGTAAATCAAACTCTTATGACCAAAATTTTCTGTGGCTACACAGCAGATTCAACAGTGATGTTTTTAAAAAATACTAATACCCAGGCCTGACCTCCAGAGATTAGGACTTAATTGGTGGGGGGTACTAGCACATTTATAAGACGCTCCTCAGGTTATTCTAATTCAGCTTGATTAAGACCACAGCTTTAAGACTTACTACCCTTACCTGATAAAAATAACAGACAATAAAAGTCACTTGTGCTATGTACTTTGCAGAGTTGAAATATGAGATGAAAGTTATATGGGAAAGCCCCTTATAAAAAAATAAACGCCTTACAGATGTAAAGGAATTGTTTATTCATTCAAACATGCACCGCATCTTCTGTGTGCCAGGCATGTGCTTGGGATGCAGAGAGAAGGCATCACCCTCAGGAAGCTGTGGAGCTATCACATCCTTAAATAACTAACAAGCAGTGGGGAAAACCACAGCGGAGGCACAAAGATGGTGGTGACCAGCCCAGCCTTGGGACCTGAAGGTGCATAGAGGTGATGGTGGGAAGAGGGCTTAGAAAGACCTGCGCAGGGGAGAACTTCAGGCTACATCATGGCATTCACATCACACCCAGGCAAGTAGTTAAGGATGGCCAGAGGTTCTCAAGAGAGAGGTGTAGGGGCCCTGGAGGTCCTTGAGACTTTTTCAGGGAATCTGTGAGGTTAAAACTATTTTAATAACAATACTAAAACACATCACCACTAAAAACTAGAAAGAACCCAAATATCCTCCAACTGGTAAACAGACAAACTGCAGTATATTCATACATCAGAATAAGACTCAGCGATAAAAAGGAACAAATTAGTGAAACACACAAGAAAGAGCATGGATCAATCTCAAATGCATTATGCTAAATGAAAGAAGCCAGACTCACAAGGCTACAGACTGTATGTACAGACTGTATGATTCCATTTATATGACGTTCTGGCAAGGGCAAAACCACAGGGCTAAAAAACAGGTCAGAGGGTGCTGAGGCTAAGGGTAGGAGAATATCTGGGGTAACGGAAATGTTCTGTATCTTCATTGTGGTTACATGACCTTATGTGTTTGTCAAAACCCAGAGGAACTGGACACTAAAAAGGGTGGCTTTCACTGTATATGTTACACCTCAATAAATCTAACTTTTAAAAATCATAACATGCTATTTGCCCTTTTTGCTCTCATTCCCTGTAAGTCTATGTTTTCCAGAAGCTGTATGACTGTGATGACATCATCAGTCTGTACTAAGGAAATGTAAGGTTATGCATTCTCATGTTTTCAATTTTTCTCCATTTTAATTTCTAATACAGTAAATAATGAAGAATATAATCCACGTAAATAAAAGCTCTCTTGGGGCTTCAATAATTTTTAACAGTAGGAAGGGTTTCTGAGACAAAAAAGCTTGAGAAACACTGTTAGGAACACTGGGGAGGCCCTAAAGTATTCTAAGCAGAGAGCAACAAGACCCAACTTTACAAAGACTCGTGCAGAGAAATTAGTTAAGAAGTTACTACAAAGCTCTAACTGAGGCTGATCGCAGGGCACACTGGCAAGGAATTATGTCTACGTGCCACCTGTAGCATGTTATAAATCGCAAGCCAGTATCGCTTTCCTGCACTGTCTCTTTGTTGGTGTGCTAATGTTTTGCAAGCTAACTTCTATTAACTGATAATGTACTTAGAAAACAATCTGCTACAACTGCCATCCTACAATGCATTACTGATGAGTGATTTTGGGATTATTTGCTCAGCTGCCACTGCCCCTCTTCAAACAATGCCAATAATTTAAAATTGAATTTTACATATGAAAAGTCACCATCCTGAAAAAGTACAAATACTAATTTAGAAGTGACTCAAAATCAATTAGTAAACTGAGGTAAATAATTAAAAAGCCAATATATTACTTCTCTGAAATATATCCAGAAACATTATGACAATCCCAACTCAGCACAATTTTTTCTGTGCTATGTGGTTTTGGGTTTTTGTTTTGTTTTTTGTTTTGTTTTGTTTTGGGGGGGAGCAGTTATTATCTTTTTCCTCCCCAGGGAAAATTCATTTCTAAGTACCAGCCCTTTAAATTCTAAATTATTTCAAGTACAGATCTTTTCCTATAATCTTCTCATGCCCAGAATTATTATCAGTCCTTAGGGATGCCACAGAGGTAGAGATATTAACATTAAAACCATCCATGTATGTCTTTAAGCTTTAAATATATAAATAATAGATTATAAATACAGAGATAGACAGACAGACTGATGCTAGATCAATCAATCTGGGAGGTAAATGGAAGGTAGAGGGATGGTTTCCTTCCCCTTAAAAAAACAAAACAAAACAAAACAAAACTTAAATATAGTTTACAAGCCATTTTAAATAGACATGGGGGGTGGGGGAGTGCACACACACTTTAATTGCCACCACATATTGCTTCTGTAATTGTTTTAAGTAGCCAACCCCACTGACACCTCTTAGGTAATCCCAAACAGGTGAAAACTTGTCTGGATAATTCAATTAGCCTCCTTTTAAAAAATTCACCTATACTTTCATGTGAAAGGGCACAGGGACAGCTCCACACGTCTGCCAATGTAGCTGTGTTATTAAGACAAAGCAAAATTAGATCCTTACCTGAAAGGACAGTCCTTTTGATCTACCTCTTATACAAAAATCTTGGAAATGAGGTTACAGTCAGTACTGCAGGAGATTCAAATTTGAAACTGAACCTATGGATTGAAAAGGGAGAAATAATTAATTCGAAATACAGGCACAATGAAGATAAAAACATCAATTTGATCAAAGATGAAATTTCCGTACACTTGTTAAAGCCAAATGGTTTCGCAGGAAACCTGTTTTCTGTGACTCAACTCCAAAATGGAAAACGTGGGTGGTTCTTCCTGTCTTACCATTAAGAGTCAGCCAATTGGCTGATGAAGTTTTCACACAACTTAAGCTCAAACTCCAGCCTTCCATCTGCTCTAATACTGTCATACCTGAGCGAAATGAAAGGGGAGTAAAGGCTTCCTTCAGCCTCAAAGTCAGTCTCTAACTGGGTACCTTTGATTTATTCTATCTAGGCCATATTTAAGCAAACTACCAGGTTCTACAAAACTCCAAATCCAGAAGATGTGAAAAATAATGACAGCAAAAATCACAAAATAACTCAGGGACACAGTGGCTATCTCTTGCTTTGGAGCTGTAACTTCTAAAAAATGACAAGTGAGTCTCTCTTGGGTACTAAGCAACAACAGCCCCGCAATTTTGGCGCAAGGGCTCCCGGCCCAGGCATCTTCACCAAAGCTGCACTCCCTCCCTCCCCGCAAGCCACTCATCATTTGCCAAGACACGCCTGCCAACAGATACCAAATAGGAACGTCTTGGCCTATGGCTGCCAGATTGGAATATGAATCCAATAATTCTGTAGGGTATTTCTGCATATCCACCTAGAGCTAGTAAACTAGCTGATGTGATACAGACTTAACTGAAAACACACACAACAGTACGCCTTCAAGGAGAAAGAGACCATGGGTACATGATACTAGCATGGTAAAACAATCGCATACAGTAAGTCCTCACTTAACGCCATCGACAGGTTCTGTGACGCTCAACAAAGCGACAGATAATGAAACCAATTTTACCGCAGGCTAATTGATATTAACAAGAGGTGAGTTCCTACAGCATCTAATGAACGTTATAACGAAACAGCATTAGAGGACCTGCTGTATATACATTTCTGCCAGAGGCCACCTTACATTTATACCTATCTATCATCCATGGAAAATCTGCAAATATAAGACAATAAAATGTCAGATGGTTACTTCTAACATTAATACAAGGACTCCAAGTGGCAAACTGCCTCGAGGTGGCAACTGTCCAGTTCCTAAAGGTTCGAGGCCCAATTTGAAAATTCTGCATATCTTAGGAGGTTCTCTCAAAAATGCGAAGAGGTTCACAGAGTTCACCCTGCTTGGCCAAGAAGGGCTTTTCATGAGGCACCCGTGAGTGAGTGCTCGGCAGGTTCTTGGCAGGATTCCTCCGGTAGCCACACAGAAAAACCCACTGACCAGACTAAAGCAAGGTACACTGGCTCCCAAAACAGTCATCTCTAGAGAACTGTTTTGTGTAGACAAAAATGAAACTTGAAATACACACACTGTTTGTATGTTTAAATTTTAGAAAGTATGTGTGCGGTGGCACTAAGCAGATCAAGAGCAAATACAGGGCCGGCCGAGTGGCGCGATGGTTAAGAACTCGCTTGGGATGCCAGAGGGCCCCGGTTCGGATCCCACATATGAGGGCCAGTGACACTGCCCTCCACAGCTAAGATGCTGAACAACAGCTCAACCTGGAGCTGGGCTGCCGTGAGTCGCCGGCGATGGCGTAGGCTGCAGCCCCTGTGGCAGTGGGTTGCCATGGGCTACTGTGTGTAGCCAGCAGCCAGCGTGAGCGGCCAGCAGCCGCAGTGAGCGGCCGTCCAGAAGCCGGCGACTGATCTGCCTCGCCAGAGAAGAGCGCAATGATGGTGCCAACTTGGGCCAGTGAAGCAACATCCTCCACAACTAGATTGAAGAACAAAACGACAGCAACTTGTCTGTTCCCCTTCCCCCAATTCCCCAGCACTGTTCCCATCCCCCCAATTCCCCAATAAAAATATTTTTTAAAAAAAAAGAGCGAATACAGATCATAAGCTTTTAGCGCTGGAAGAGACCTCCATAGCCCATTTACCACTGGGAAACCCTCACTTTACAAGCAATACTAAGTCAAAACTGACTGCCAGCTTAGTGTTTGTTCTTCCTCTTACACCCTGCTCTCCAATCAATCGTGGAAGCAGTATTTTGAAGCATATTAAAATACAGTTACAACTCAGTTGCATGATAAATCTTATTTAACAATGTTACCAAAAAAAAACCATGAAAGATTAAGAAGTAAAAATCTTTAGAGTATTCCCTGCTGGGGAAGAGGTCGGATGAGGTTGGCTCTTTCTTTATACAAATATGGTATAATTTCACAGTCAGGAGAAAACTATGTACAAATTATATACAAATCACTTCTCTCTCTCTTTTAAAACTGATCACTTCCAAACGAGTACCTCTAGCGAAAAGATACAAAACATGGTATCTTACTTCACTTACACAGAATGCTGAAATGACATAGTAACCATTTCTTCTCAAATTGAAGTTTAAAATATTTTCTAAATAAGGTATTTTCACTGTACTATAATTAATTTCCTCTAATACAATATATTTAACAACAGAACCAGTCAAGTAGGCTTATTTCTCCGCCATAGTTTTCTTTAAAACTCTGATTTTTTTTAATACTTCTAAGACAGCCACCTAACGTGATTTCTCATTGTATTCATTTCCTCAAATTCCAAATGACAATTCCTCAACTAAGTACATTTTTGCAAGCTAAAAAACAAAGAAACAACAACAACAAAAAAAAACCCACATGCTTATACACATTAAAAGAGAACATTAAATGATTTGTACAGGATGAAATATCTGCATGAATTTTTGAAATTTTAAAGACAAAACATAATTCTCTAAATAAATTCATAATTGCTCCCTGGGTTATCTCCAAAGACAGGTCTATACACTCCTCTTTTATTAAGAATACTTCAGTGAAAATTTGTGACAAAAATTAGTATCAATTCTGCCATTAATCAGTTGTGTGATGTTGGGCAAATCATTGAAGCCTGGGGCTTAAGCTTACATAGCAAGTCAGAATATTTAATATCTAAGATATTTTCAAGGTTTCTCAACATCTTCCTAAGACATTAAGTACCATCTTTATTTCCCTTGAATTCTAAAAGTCAAGAATATCTTTAAATAACAAAAATTAGCATTTATATATAAACTACATTATACCCAAGAACTTACTAGGAGGCCAACACCACCTTAGCTAAATGAAAACTGTAGAACATTATAGACTATAATGGCATGAAATGTACCTCGTCTCATGTCTCAGCTTTTCAAAAAAAATTCAGAAATGTATTTTCACATCTGGATGGCTCTGCAGAAGCATTTTTCCACTCTGCCACGGCCTTGGTTTCTTTCTCTTCCCACCCCACTGCCTCAGTACCTTTATGCTCTTAAACCTACCTGGTTTATGCCACAATCTTAGAAAGGAAGGAAGGAAAGAAGGAAGGAGGGATGGGAGGGAGGGAGGGAAAAGAAAACCTTCTAAATCAATTATGCTTAAAACCAGCTATTGTCCAAGTCTATATTTGTGAAAAACTGTGTGCATTTTTTATCATTTAGCAATCTAGATTTTAATATCTGAAAACTGTGTTCCGCTAATGTTGGAAAATTTAATTACGGTTTTTTCTTTACATTCCAACTGACGATTCTGCCATCGCCAATGAGTTCATGAATAAAATAATCACCAGGGTTGAGAAAATCTGCCTTTTTTCAAGTAGGAAGCCTAACAGAGTAGCTGCTTTTGCCAAGTTCATTCACTCCACATATATTTATTATCTACTACAGGGCAGGCACTATTTATTCTTCATAGTAAGGATACACAAACCGGCAAAAGTCTGCCTTATGGAGCTTGTAGCTTGGAAGACACACACCATCAGCAAGCAGTAAACATACTGTACAGACAAATGATATGGGACGTGCTGTAATGTGCTGTTGAGCAGAAAAAGACCAGCATGGCAGATTAAGAGTGTTCTGGGAATGAAGGGAGAGAAAGCTGGACTGCAGTCTTAAACAGAGCAGGTCAGGGTAAGACACCTTGCGCAGGCAGCTCTGAGCAAAGACTCAGAGCAGGTGAGAAGTGAGCCAGGTTGAAGCTTCCTACTAATTTTGACCTTGCACTGACTATGCATGTAATAACAAATGCCTTATCAATAGAGTCGTGTATGAGCAAATTTATGAGCAGCTCAGAGGAGTAAATAGAAGAGAGCTGTGGGCGAGCCCCCTTCTTTATTGGAGCTTGAGTTACCAAGTGAAGCTTACATCACCCATTAGGCATGCTCATTGTGCATTTTTCCTCCTAAATGCGGTTTTGATCAAAATTCTTACTTCTGTGATTCATTTTCCTTAAAACTCAGGAACAAATGTCCAAGTATTCACTTGACACATACAAGAACATCCGTGTTACCCAACCAACATCGACCCCACAGAGACACCCCAGCTACTTACTACATCAGGACTTAAATCTCACGATGGGAACCCAGAAGACACCGAAGCTTTCTCCCACTGGAGAAACAAACCTCTGCTTTCCTAGAGGTTTTAGTGGGGGAAACACAGGGTTTGGTGGGGACAGACCAGACTGGGGAATGAGGAGGCCTCACCACCAACCAGCCGTATAACCTTGAGCAAATCACGTCACCCCAGGGCTTCAGTTTCCTCAGCTACAAAATTGGGGTACTGGACCACGTGATTTCTAAGTCAACTATGGGGGCCAAGTCCATTTCAGAAAAGAACTTCAGGTAAATAACCCTCTATCAAAAATTATAATAACGTTTGCTTTGTAACTGCACTAACCCATCATACATCCATACACTTGACCTTGTTCTTCTGAGAACCGTAATGAATTTACACCGACCCATGCATAAAGTCTCAACTCTCCCACGCTGATCAAAAGCACAGATTCACAAGAATGGGTCTTGACTAGTTCACCGAAGACAAAAAGAAGCTGTAAAAGGATGGTTCTCTTGTCTTAGCTTTATTAGCAACATACTCGTATATTAGACTAATATGGAAATTCTAATGTAACACAAGCATGAAACTCCTGGGGTTTTAAACATTCTTTATGCACCATCACGGGTAATTTTGAAAAGTGTGTTTTTAAATAGTATGCTTCCTTAAAAGTTACTTGCAATCCATTAGTATTCTTACTGTTACATTCTTTCAAATAGGTGTTGTAATTAGCCTCTGTTATTCAAGGGGCCCCAAATCTCTGGTCCTTTCTCACCACAGTTTAATACAATAGTTCCCTACTGTGTAAAGCCTACCTTCTTCATGTAGAATTAAAAAAAGAAAGCAAATAAATAAATCGGGGATGGGACTTATCTCTTCAGTCCTCCTGATGATCTAAGCTACCTATCACCCTTAACAAATCCCTTTCTGCTCACACTAACTAGAATAAATGTTAGTATCTGTAACTAGAAACCCTGACCAATTCACGTAGCACATATTCCTTTCATTATTTCACATAGAAGAGTTGAAGTTTAAAGAAATAAGTAACCCACAGAACATTCCACTATAAGTCAAGAGCTCTTTGTTGCAAGCCAGGGCTCAAATCCACAATCAACACTTCTAACCTTCCCTTATATGTACTTTATCATAAATTTCATCACCTCTGCCATGCAAGGGGGAGAAAATGATTTTTGTCTAACTAATTTTCTATCAATCAAGAGTCTAATGACAGTAACTTGGCAAGATGTTTGAAAACAGAATACAATAAGCATCACTTTTTATACCAGCTCAAGTTTATGGAGAATCTCGCAGGGTTAGGTAGCACAGAACATTCCCAAGCTGCAGACAAGGTGATCTAACGCTGCGTTTGAATGCCAACATGATCAGCACACTGTGCCAAGACGCAGCTTAATTCACAAAGGAGCAATGAACTTTTCACTTACTTTCTCCCCTCCCTCGGGGCAAGATAATCATGTTAAAACCACAGACACATCAGGTAACTAAAATATGACACTACTACCTAACACCAAAAAGCAGACTGGAAACCCTGAGAAGCGATTATGCACGTTAAAATTCCCTTCTTGGTAGAAAGACATCACATGCCATAAAACCAGCTGGCAAAGATGGGAGCAGTAAAAGGTCATTAATAATACTGGTTTTTAAATGGCTACAGTTTTACAAAGGACGTTTGATATCTTTGATTAATCGAATTACTCTGTACTATCAAACTGCACAAAATACGTATTTCTCAGGTAATCCTCAAAGGCAAAACTTTTATATAAAAGCTCACTTACACACTTCTGAAGCCAATTAATGACACTGATACTCATTCAGAAGGCGTCTCAATGCTCTGCCAAACAGAAAGTGGGTATTCGATTCAAAGGAAAGCACAAGTATGCCTAAAACAGAGATTCAAGACAAGCCTGCAAAAGGTAGTGCCAACCAAGCTCTGGGTCATGGGATCTCAGAGCACCTCCGCCTTTGTTACTTCAGTACCACCTTCCCCCGCCTGCTGCCTCAAATCGCTTTTATCCAATACTGTGCAGTGCGCTTAGCTTTAGCACGGGCGGTGGGGCGAAAGGCAATACTCAAAAGTTAAAACATAAAACATAACTGTATTTGTCCCTGAGGACAAGGCAATCAATTTGCTAAAGAAAACTCAGAGCATGGCTACTCCAAAACAAAATTTCAGAAACAATAATTTCGTAGAGCCCATCAACAAAGAAGTTACTAAGATGAGTGCTGAGCTCTACTATGATGGCACGTGTACCATATGTGTCCTTTGAAGGCATCTGGCGCGTGCGCTCTCTCTCTCCCTCTCTCTCTCTCTCTCGCTCGCTAAGAAATGAAGTATTTCTGGACTAGAAATGATACATGGCCTACTCTGAAGTTTCTTACGGTTTCTCATATTTAGACTCTAACTTCAATCAACCTTACTGCAAGTTTCAGGAAGGCTATGATGCTCATTTATTAACAGTATTGAAATCAAAGGATACACACATAATACTACAGATCCATGACTTCCAATGCTGGGCTGAAAAACAATACCAGCATTTGCAGGTCCTCAGAGAAATGAAAAAAAAAAAGAACGTGTTCATGAGTATTTCATAAAGCTAAATTTATCCAATTGAAAGGATTTCCCTTTATTCTGAGTTTATGTCCTCCACCGCTTTTTTTTTGGGGGGGGGGTATTCAAATGACCTTTTTTTATACAATGCTGAAGTGGTTTTAAAATCACATGCATAAAATGCAAAAGTTTGGGTACAGATAACTGCTCCAGATCTTCCCTGCCTTTCCCATGTCCCCTCCTTTGGGTTGTTCAGGCAAAAAGTAAAAATAAATAAAGTAAAACCTAATGCCATTCTCGACTCCTCTCTTCCAAACCCCGCCTCTAGACCATGAGCAGATCCTGTCAGCCTTACGCTCAGAACGTATTACCCATCTTCAACCACTTCTCACACCACAGTGAAGATGCAGAATATTTCCATTACTCTAAAAGAGATATCAAATGGCCAACAAACATGAGAAAGTGCTCAGCTGCATGTCTCCAGGGAAATGCAAATTAAAGCCACAATGGAATACCTCTACACACCCAGCAGAACAGCTAACGTTAGATGGCAACACCAAGTGATGTGGATGGATATAAAAATTGATATAAGCACTTTCAAAAACTGTTTCTCAGTGTCTACTAAAGCATGTCTGCTATCTGGCAAGTCCACTCCTAATTATACCCCCTATAGACGCTGTCACCAAAAAAGCTCACACAGGGATGCTCGTGGCAGTGCTATTCACTAGTCAAGCACAGGAAATAACTGTGGTATCGTCATACCATGGAATGCTCTCCAGCAACAAAAATCGATCAACTGCAAATACGTGTAAGAACACAGATAAATCCCACAAACACAACATTGAGAGAAAGAAGCCAGAAACAAAAGGATATATTACGCATGATCACATTGTTATGAGGCTCATAAACCGGCCAAAAAAACCCCTAAGCTATAGTGTTAGTAGTAGAGGGGTAATGCTTTGACTGGTAACCAGGCCTACCAACATTGTTTCTTAATCTGAGTACTGATTACACAAAAGTCTTCACTTTGTCAAAATTCATCCCACAGTGTGCTTGTGCTTTGTACACTTTTCTGTATGTTTGTTATACTACAATACGAAGTTTGTTTTTCTTAAATCACCTGCTCGATGAGGCTCTGGAATGTTCCTTTTCCTGGCCTCCTGACCCATGTAACCCCTACCTTCACTCTCCTAAGAATCTCCTGTCTCCCTAGCTTCAGATTAGTACTTTTTATTTTCCGCATTAGCAAATTTTTTAAATGCAAGTCTGATCATCCTGCTCCCTAGATATTTAAACATCTTTCCAACGTGTCCCCTTCCTGTGAGATAAAAAGTCCCAACTCCTCAGCATGATAGACAAAGCCTTTCACTGCGAGGCCAATCAGTGGCTCCATCTTCCCATCGCTAAAGCTTTTTCATCATCACTTCACCCTGTACAGCAGAACTCACATACCCAGCCCCATCTCCTACCTGCCCTCCCCGCCCGATCCACTTCCCTCAGTCTCTTCACATCTTAGAAGAAATGCCACCTCTTCAAAGGCTTCCTCTTCTCCCCTCTCCTTCCCAGCGTCACAAAGCACTTCATAACCAGCTTTACAGGCATACTCTGCATACATCTGGTAATTACTTGTTTATAAGTCTGTTTCCCCCGCGATTGAGCCATTCAAAAACTATGTACAAGGAAATGCAATAAGAATGCTTCCTACAAGCTGATCTTTCTAAATTGGGAACTTGACATTCACCTTCGTAAGCCTGGCGCCAGGAGTACTGGGGATGTATAGGAATCGGAAGCCCAGTAAATGTTTTCGGAATGACAGAAACCATCCTGACCCCAGGTAACCACTACCTTTTCCTCTCGGTGCTATCGAATCACCTGTTTAAACTTAGACCAGATTTCTGCCAAAAATTCACATGAAACTTCATCTACTTTCTTTCTTTAGAAAACAAAACCACTGGTTTCCCTTTGATTGCAGGAGTTTCTCTCACCTTCTCATTTCTTGAAGTTTCCCAACTGGGTTCATTGAAAACAACTTAAATTTTCAGTACCCTGGAAACTGTATTCTACCCTTTTTTCATTCTACCCTTCCGTCTGAAAAGCACTTTCTTTGCTTAAAACGATAGCAGGAAAAAGGAGTGAATTACTCTGAATTTCCTCTCTTTAAAATTAAACAGTGAGTCTAGCTTCTTTTTATTCCTCATCTTGTTTTATAAATTTAACCCTAATTTGCATATACTTGATTAAAGTTGAACACACGTAAGTACACTTTATGACACAGCAAGTGCCATATATATACAACAGAAATGCATGCATGTGGACCTCAAAACACATACAAGGGCATAAGAGCCAAAGACTGAAAACTGAAACTCAAATGCCCACTAAGAGTAGAATATATAAATAGTTGTATACTCACACAATGGAAAACTATAAAACAAAGAAAAAGAACTATAGCTATAAGCGACACATGAATAAATTTTACATGTTAAGTAAACGAAAAGAGGCACAAACAAAAACATGCTACGTGATCCCATTTCTACAAATTTCAAAAATATGCAAAAACTAGTATATGACGTTAGAAGTCAAAACAGTGGGTTACCTTTGGGAAAGAAGGGGTCGTGACTGCAAATATGCAGGAGAGGTCTTCTTGGAGGCTGATAATGTTCTCTTTCTTGACCCCGCATGGTGATAACATGTGTATTTATTTTCTGTAATTTATTAAGCTGTATCCTTATGATTTGTACATTTGATGTGTATTACACTTCTAAAAAGTTTTTTAAAATCACTGTGGTAATTTCAGATTTTTCCTACAAGCCATAGGTCATCCCAGGTATAACCTCCTTAAACATATGTAGCTGTTCAGCCTATTCTTTTGTTTCCATGCTTATTGGGTACCCTTTTCTCTTTTGCACATCACTTAAAATCTGGCTGCCTACGCAAGAAAAAAGACAACCCACAGAATAGGAGAAAATATTTGCAAATCACGTATCTGATAAAAGATTTGTATCTGATAAAAGATTTGTATCTGATAAAAGATTTGTATAACACCTATAGCTCAATAATAAAAAGACAAATAAGTCAATCTTAAAATGGGCAGAAGATCTGAAAAGACATTTCTCCAAAGAAGATAACACATATAACCAATAAGCACATGAAAAGATGCTCAATATCATTAGTCATTAAAGAAATGCAAATCAAAGTCACAATGAGATGCCACTTCATACCCATTAGGATAGCTAAAATGACAAGCCAGCAACAAGTGTTGGCAAGGAGGGGACAAATTGGAACCTTCACACACTGCTAAGTGGGCATGTAAAAGGGGACGGCTACTTTGAAAAACAGTCTGGCAGCTCATCCAAAGATGAAACATAAGAGTCACTATAATATATAAGCTAGCTATTCCACTCATAGGTATACTCGTATAGCCAAGAGAAATGAAAACATATGCGCACACCAAAACTTATACATGAATACGTGAATAGCAGCATTATTCCTAATACCCAAAAAGTGAAAACGACCCAAATGTTCATCAACTCATGGATAAACAAAATGTTATAAAGCCACACAATAAAGTACTACTCAGCCATAAAAATTAAGTGTAAGATACATGCTACAACGTGTATGAACTTGGGAAATACACTAAGTGAAAACAGCCAGTCACAAAAGACCATATGTGATATGATTCCATGTATATTAAATATCCAAAATAGGCAAATCTATAGAAAACAGGAAGTACATTAGTGGTTGCCTAGGTCTGGGGGTACAGGAAGGGGAAGTGAGAGCTAAAGGGAATGGGGTTTCTTTTTGAGGTGATGAAAATGTTCTAAAATTGACGGGTGATGGTTGCACATAGTTGTGAATACACTAAAAACCATTGAGGTGCACGCTTTTCGTGGGCTAATTATATGGTATGTTAATCACATATCAATAAAGCTGTTTTTTCTTAATCTGGCTTCTTAATTGCAATGGCTCTGAACAGCTGTGCGGCATTCTTCAGAAGCGGGCTCCACTGTGACTTGGAATTGTAGAGTCACAACTTCTATTTCTTGACACTTCCATCCATCAAGATGAAACCATCTTCCTTTTCATAGTTCTGCTGGCCTTGGAAGTGTACTATCTCTTCTCTGAGCTTTGTGAAATCTCTTTCTAAAAATCTAGGCCATAAGACTCTCTTCCAAAATGAAGAAACCACAAAATGAAATAGCCACTTGCATCTAAAGCTCTCAGCATGAACCAGTTCCACTTTCTATTTTCTAAAACTACAATGATCAATAAGCTAGGGACTCATCATATGCCTCCATTTATAGGGTTGCGACTCCCACAAATACACAGAGTTGAAATGCATCATTTATAAACTACCTTATCCCTGTGCCAGCTTTGAATTTACACATATTTATTCAGGGATGCATTTAAGATTGGGCTCTGAAAATACAAAGTTTCAAAAGACACAGTCCTAGCCTTCAAGGTCTAAAAGGAGAAGCAAACAGAAAAATAATTTTAATACTATCTATTTTGACAAAGTGTTTCCCCAGCTTCCATTTACCCTGGCACTTAAAAAGTCAGCTGTAATATCCTGTTACTCATCTGTCAACTTCGCTTGCTATCATGAAGACAGATGCTCCCTTTGAGTCCCAAAAGGGATAGTGCCCTGAACACAGGAGAGCTTCAACAAACTGTCTGTCGATTGAATAAGTGAATGAAAAAGCATGGGAATGCAAGGAGAACCAAGTTATCTCCCACATAAGTGCCTGTGCTGCCCTTTTAGCTTCTGTTCACTGTAACAAATCCCAGTCACACCTGGCCACAGTACAATCCTTGCTGCGGCTGGCAGGTAGCAAATGAAGCCAGGAAAATAGCCAAGTTGATTCCTCCCTCTGCCCCAATCTGAGCTCTCAGCTTTCCTACCCCTAGCCTGCCCCCATCTGACACCCAAGGAAAATGTTCCGGATGCCCATTCAAAGACAGCTACTGATGAGATAGGATTTTCCTGCATATGGTGTTGCAATTTATTTTACAAATCCAAGAATCCACCATTATAACCCAAATGAGGTGTATCTTTCCATCAGGGTCTTTAAAAATCCAAGGGACAGAGACTAGGAAAACTGAAAAGCTGAGAGAGCTTGTTAAAAAGAAAGGATGGGTAATTGACACCTACTGGACATCTACTGCAGGCCATACAACTCCCATCATAAAAGCTCCCATCTACTGGTACTGAATCCAAACTGTGGGGAGGGCATTATAGACATTGCCCCATTTCAGCATGACAATACCCTTGTGAGTTAAGCATCCTCACTGTCCCCTTTTTAAAAAAAGACAGAGATTATGGGGCTGGCTGAGTGGTGCATTGGTTGAGTTGGCTTGGGATGCCAGCTCTGAGCAGCAGGGCCCCAGTTCGGATCCCCCATGAGGGCCAGTGACGCTGCAGCTAAGATGGTGAACAACAGATTGACCTGGAGCTGGGCTGCCGTGAGTCGCAGAGACAGCGTAGGCTGCTGTGGGGCTGGCTGGCAGTGGGCATGAGCTTTTGTGAGCTGCCATGAGCGGCCATGAGCAGCCCGTCCAATGGCCAGCAAGCTACTACCTTACTCAGGAAGAGCGCAATGATAATACCAACATGGGCCACTGAAGTGACGTCCTCCACAACTAAACTGAAGAACAAAAGGGCAGCAACTTGTCTGTTCCCCTCCCCCAATTCCCCAATAAAATCTCTAAAAAAGAGAGAGAAATTATGGAACTGCCTGTGGTCACACTGGTAGGATGGAAACCAGGTCTCCAGTCCCAAAGCTTGCACATGCCACTGCTACTTACTATGTAACACTGTGCAACCCAGACAAGCAACTTAGTCTCTGAATCCATTTTCTAAATCTAAACTAGAAAAACTAGGAAAACTCCTTCCTCATAGCCCTCCATGAAAATGAAATGAAACAATATATCCAAAAGTACATAACAAAAAAATTTTTTTTTTTAAGCTGAGCCATCCTGCCACCTGTTGGCAGCTCAGCGGCTGCTCAGCTCGGGCCGGGAATCGAACCACTGTTGCTCAGAGCTCAAACTCTTGAGAGAGCTCTTAACCAACTGAGCCACTTGGCCGGCCCTAAATTGTTTCTTTTCTTGCTTCTCCTGTTATGAACTCTCCCAGTCTTAAATCATGGACATGCAGCAGACACACTATAATTTGTAAATCACCTTTCACATCCCGTCCTAGGGAGCAGGCTCTATTCTACTCACCTAGAGTATATTAAAATGCAATTCATGTTTGAGAAAAGTATTGGGAATGCCAACTGCCATCATACAAAGTTTTAGAATACAACACATTGGTAACTCGGAAATTATTCACAGAGACAGCTAAGCTCAACAGTGCTGTAGGGTGTGATCTCCAATGTTGCTTTCCTCCTGAGAAATCCCAGAAAGCTGTTCCCTAAGGCTGCTGCTGCGTTCCACGTCACCGTGCCTCACAGTGCAAACGCTGCTGTTTTCTGGGGGCCACTTTCCTTCTCCCCGTCAAATTTCATCTGAAAGCCCTCTTTTACTGGAGAGGGCTCTGTGTTTTGCAAGTCATTTTTAAAACACAGGGAACATGAAAATGTCATTAGTGGTGGTTATCCTTGGGTGGTAGGAGGATGGATGACTTTTTTCCTCCTCAGACTGTCTTGTTTTTCCAAGTTTTCCACAAAGCCTTATGTAATACTTTCATAATAACTAAAAGAAAGGAAACAATACATTGAAGTGATTTCCTTTGTCCCCTGCTGGATGCTGGATATTTTCCTCTATTCTTCCTGAGTTCCCTGAGCTGGAAGCATCCTGAGGACAGGACTGCTAAGCATCTGTACGACACTCCGCAGTCCCCCATCCACAGCAGGTGCCTGGCACAACACAGCTCAAGGGGTCTCTGCTGGGTGAACGATGACTGTTCAGGTCATATTTAGACAGACTTTGCCGACCGATGGTGAGTGGACCAAGGTGAGAATGTGGTATGCCTTTTTTTTTTTTTTACTTTGATTAGCCTTTATTTGATGCTGAATTTACTCCCAGGGCCGTAAGTTTTTGTTTCTTCAATTTCTTCGGGGAGATCTTTTTCTTCTGTGCAACCTCCTCTTCTGATTTAGGAACAATCTGCTCTTTTTCAGTGAGGACCATCTCAGTGTGGCAGGGAGAGCTCATGAATGGGTTAACCCACCCGTGAGCTCTGTAAGTTCTGTGCCGCATCTTGGTGCTTTGTTCACCTGGCTGTGCTCAATGACCAGAGTGTCTACACCTAAACCCTCAAGTTCAGCATTCCTCTCTGCATTCTTAACCATGTGCAGTAAAAAGTCTGCACTCTTTTTGGGCCACCGACCCTGTGTCCAACCCCACTGTTTGGCTTGGGCACACCTCCCAACTCCACCGTTGTAACGACAGAATGACACACAATACTTTTGTAACATGACATCCTTTAGATACTCAGTGGCTTTTCAGGAATGCACACCCTTGATGGCCTGGGTGGTTTCACCAGTGTTCTTAAAATGAGCCCGTAGATTTGAACCTCTCGATTTACATGATTTTGTGGGGGTTCTGTGGGTCAAGCGAATAGCAAACCATTTTCAGGTCACCTCAGGCCACTTACGGGAAGAGGAAGAGTGTGGCATGCCTTTAACGGACGGAGATTATTGCAGTCATACAGCATTATAAAAAAGGGAGCTTTCAATCAAAGCAGTGAAACATTCAAGTCTGCAACCTAAAGACAAGGTTAACTGCAGCAAGGTGAATCCCTGCTGCGGTGGCCAGCAGAGAACAGGACAGGAAACAGCCCTTGTGCACCTTGCTAGAAGCCAGGGCACCAAGAATTGAATTCACTGAATAGCCTCAGGGCACTCTGCCCCATTAGAAGGCACAGCATGGTCCTGGTCAGCCACCGAAGTTTAACAATACTCTTTAAAGTTAATCTTTGTTCTTAAGATTACATAATAAGCCTAAATATTAAAGCAAATGGTGGGATTAAGATAAAACCAGCCCTGCATGTTATTACACCACCAAAAATCCTTATCTAATAAACTAAAGCAGAAAATCTTGAGGATTTATTTAACAGGAAAGAGAAGTCTCAAATATTTGATTTGGAGAAATTACCTGTATATAAAGTTTAAACAGGGGTATACTGAATTCCATAAAACTACAAAGCCACAATTCAATAGAAAAGTTAAGGTAGGAAAAATGTTCTCCTTTTTCACCATGACCAAACTTAAGTAAGCTCATTTGCTAGTAACTTCAATTCTGTTCCATCAATTGAATGTGTGTCCCCTAGAAGCACACTTGATTGCCAAGACTGATCTTACACCTGTTTTTGTATTTTCAATTAACTTCAGTTCATTCAAACTCTTTAAAAATCTATATATTTCTAATATGCTTCCAGGCTCTTAAGACACTTATTTCAAAATGAAGCAGATACTGACAGATGACAGCATGATAATTTTAGGGCAACAGGCGGAAGTCAATGACAGGATGACTTCACAGCAGAACCCATGCTGCAAGATGAGAAAAAAAGTATTTCACCCAGAACATGAATTTCTCATGTTTCCTGTTTTGCCTTCAGTTGGGAAGTAAAGCAAAGGTGTTCTTAGTAGAAAAAAAAAATGGTGGTTATTACAAACTCTGTGAAGATTTGTATTTATTTAATCAAAACTATATATACAGAGGATGTCAAAAAAAATGTACACACATTTTAAGAAAGGAAAACTGTATTAAAATTGTAATACTCAATATATACTGATACAAAAGATGAATACAAATCACGTTTGACTTCTGCAACTACAAGAGGTGTTCAAAGTGGTTACCATCAGTGTCCAGACACTTCTGATTACAGCAAACTACTGCTTGAGCAACGCTGACCAGTGTCCACCTGTATACATTTTTTTGGCACCCCCGGTATTTACATTTCACCTAGCAATTTGTACTTTCTTAGAAACACCGACAATCCCAGGCCCTGAACTTCTCTAGCAGACATGAGTCCATCGTGAGGTTGTCTCCCAGATCTCAGTAAGTTCAGCTGGTCAGAGAGAACATTCAATGACAATCATTACCCTGACTCCACTGGAAGGGAGAAATGGAATACATTACCCGAGAATTTTCTCCAGGAGTCTGAGATACTTGCTCTTCTTCACTCATCTACCACTTAATTTTTCTTAGTGAAGCTAGCAGTCAGAGGTGGCAAGAGAAATTAAAAGCAATGGTGTCACTCCTGTGTGATCCCTGGAAAAATGCAATCAGGTGGGAGTAGGAAAGCCAAGCAAGTTACTAACCTTCTTAAGCTCCAGTTTCCTTTCCTTGTCTATTAAAACACTGATAATATCTATTGCACAGGAATTTCATAAGGATAAAATGAGATGCTATAAGTAAAGAACTTAACATAGAACTAATTCATTGGTAAAATTCAGTGAAAGATATTTACGACCATTATGAAGTGTGGCGGACCCCCTGACAAGGCCAAAGTCCTATCACAGATGGGAGAGGGGGGGTGCGGGAAACCACCAGATGGGTCACACACCAGTTCTGGGAAATCCAGATCATCACTGAAGACACAAAAAACAGTCCCTTAGTCTCCGATGTGGCTCCACACAGACAAATGATAAACTGCATACCAGGCTTACAAATCTACCAGTAAGAGCAGGCTTTCATTAGAGAAATGGGTGGAGAACTTTTATCATCAGTCCATCATAGTATTTAAAACAAATTACCAGTTAACTAATAGGGTGATGGTCATTGCTACCCTATTATATGTAGACAGGCTTTCTGGCATTCCAAGCAGTAACATATATTCTATGCACACAGCCAAAACATGACTGCCACTACCCTCGTCCCAACAGATGACTGTGCTAGGCAATTTCTCAACTCAGTAGCTGCTGCAATATATGTTACTATAAGAAGAAATTCTGTAACAGGAACTCAATATCCTGGCTCCCACTCAGAGTCCTAATGTCTATCTTGCAGCTTGTTATAAAGATTAGCAATAATGTGACATGAAGTGCCAGGCACACTGGGTACTCAATAATTGGTAGCCAATGTTAATTTTATTACTAGGAAGGAACAAAATCAAAAGGCTGAAGCTGCCACAGAAGCAACTGCAGATAGAATAGCTCCTTTTCAACCAACAAATTAAGTTGTATGAAAACAACTGGATAAAGAACACAGTAACAAGCCTTACAAAAGGGAGTAAACCAGTCAAAAGCAGGTTAATTTGTTTATGGACCAAGAACCAATGATGATGTGCCCATTCCCCGGGGGCAAATAAACAAAAAAAAAATGAGAAATGGTCCCTATCCTCAAAGAATCCACATCCACCTGAGGAGAAATCACATGGTTTCCCCGTCTACAGCCCCCCTTGACTCCAGGTCCCAGGAAGGCAAAACCCACAACTTGACATGGCCACACAACGCCAGCACTCAATACGACCTGGTAAACAAATGAGACACTCATAGGATCTCGAAAGTTTCCAAGCCTGGCCTCACAGGCTGCTTAATCTGAATTTTCCAAAAACTGAGAATCGGTGTACTTAAAATGCTCCTCAGGTGATTCTGAGAGTCCATGGAGACAGAGGACACTAATCTCATTGAGTCCCCATGGACTCTCTGAATGGCCTTTATCATGACCTCATCCAGAATGATCTAGCCTGTGCATACCTGTCATACCTGCACACAGCTCTACTAGAAAAGCTTTCTTGTGCACAAATATCTGTATTTACTCATTGTTCTGCCCGATGGGGTCTGAGAAGACAAAGGCGATCTCCTTCTACATGACACTTTCGACTCTTCTGACAACGGACAGCATCCCTTCTGAGTTATCTCCGGGTTAAACATCCTTGATGAATGGTGCACTGATTATTAAATGCCAACCTCTTTAAGTACACAACATAGTACAACAGCATTTCAGGGAAGGGAGAAATAAAGGTGAGGAACAGAAACCAGGAAGATGTCAATGAAAGAGGCGGGCCTTAAAGGATGAGAAAGATACAGATAAAACCAGAGCTCAGGGGTTGGTACTGCATCAGAGGGGATCAGGGAGACAGATAATGGTAAGGAAGCATGATACGCAGGGAACAGAGGAAGAGAGATAAAGCTATGGGTAGGGAACTCCGTACATAGCACATACTTTTTGAATTGAATAGAACTAAAATAAAAAATGAACGAAGGCTGAAAGGAAGTCACAATAGTTGGAAAGAAGCGCAGAGGCCCAGCATATAAAGGCAGACACAGTCCTCGAGAGGCCAAAGAAACCAGATACACAGGAAAGGAGACCCAAGAGAAAAGTCCTAAAGCAAGCCAGAGTATGAGTTTGATGTGGCCAGGTACTGGAACCATTTTAGTCCCTCCTGGGTGGCACCTGTACCTAAGTGGTACATTAGAAAGAATAATCAGACCAGATGGCCTAGAGACTGGGGCAGCAGGTGTCAAAGCGGTCAGAAAGGAGACCACTGGATATGAAAGTCAAGGATCTGTTCTAAGACAGTGCCAATGAAACTAAGAGAAGTTGAAAGCAAGAATCGACTCAGGAGAAAACAAATGGCAAGGCTTGGTTCCAGACCAGACCAAAGGTAAAAGAAAGAGAAGAATCAGAGGTGATGTCTCAGAGCTATCTGAAAAATTTTTTAAAAAGCAGGCAATGCTCAGACAAGGTGAAGACAACTGTGCAATCGTGTGCACTGTGAGTGCATTTGTGGGTTAGTCCCCGGTGGCTTTTTTGTTTAAGAAACCTTCAAAGTTCACTCTCCGCCCCACAAACATATCTGGTAACGTGGTTTTGCTACTTGTACCAGCACAGGCTGTAGTTTGTGTGTCTGCAGACAGGGTATCTCCAGTATTGAATCTGAAATCTGTAACATGACCACCAACATTAAAATGCTTTTAAAAAAGTACAATGTGCTTTGATAGAACTAGGTAAAAGAAGCCAGGCACAAAAGACCACGTATTGCATGATTTATACAGAACAGGCAAATTTATAAAAATGGAAAGAAAATTCATGGTGGCCTGGGGCTGGGGGTGGGGAGATAAGGTGGGGGTGGGGCGAAATGGGAGTGACTACAAATGTGGCTGTTTCTCTTTGGGGTGATGAAGATGTCCTAAAACTGTTTGCCTATAAATGTACTCAAAACGCTTGGCCTGTACATTTCACATGGGAGAATTGTATAATAAGTGAATTATAGCTCAATAAAGGTGTTATTAAAAAAGAAACTTAGGAGTGCATAAATAGGTACTGTGACCTCAAAGAAACTTAGGGAGTGTCCCCCCAATCAAAAATGAGTGTTAGACTCAGCTGCAAATAAAAAACCCTCAGGCAACTTGGAAAATATTAAAAGATATTTTAGAAAGTCCAAGTAAGTTGCATTCCTTCTAGGAGGAAATAAACATGCAAGGAAAAAATAGCCGATTTAAACGTATAGATTCCTTTAAAATTGTCTCTTACAAGTCATCTAAATTTTCTAATATGTACTTCATTCAAAAGGAAAGATAATAGCCTAGGGTTTTTTTTCCAACAATTATGTCAAGTGATACTATACTAGATACCTATAGCTCAGTTTTTTAGAAGTTGAAATAAAATGATGTATAGTAAGCCAATACAATGAAAAGCAAAAGATTGTGTGACTTCATAATTACTGAGCAAATGGGTAAATCTATCTATAAATTTGAGGACCTGACAAAAACCCTAACATAGAGCGATGTCCTCTTGTTTGAAAGATACCAGAGAACCACCCAAATTATTTCTGCTTCCGCCATATCTACTGAAAAACATAGTTCCTGTTCACCTGGTGCCTTCCCCCATTAAGCCATTACTGCTCTCTTTCCACTGAACACCTAGAATATTGACTTAAACGGAGTTCCCAATGATTGACAGTTATTCATCATGTGTCAGGCACCCAAACGCACATAACTTCTCTTTCTAAATTACATTATTTGCAATGGGCACACACAGCTGATGCCCAGCTGAATCTTGCAGACTGACGATGAAACTCGCAGGGCAGTGAAGAAAGAGCAATAGTGTTTCTGTTCAAACTGCCTCATGGGTTAGAAAAAACAAGACTCACCACCACAACTCCTGACTGAAGATTCCTAAAGCAGTATCTCACTGTAGGGAAGGAATCAAGTATCAACAAATACTGCATTTCAAGGCTGCAGCTATTCACTACAAACTGTAAGAAACAACATTTAATAAATTCAAAATAACACTGATTGAAATATAAGACTGATGACTTTCAACATTTTTACTTGAATCTTAAATAAATTATAATTCAGTGGGTTCAAATATATATATTTAACGTATTTCACCTGCCTATAACAAAATTTTAAGCAATCAAGAAACCCAGACATATATACATAGGTATTCTGACTCAAGAAACATGGAGAGTGGTATCCCCAGTAAATTTGACATATGAGACCCTATTTGTTAACTGGTATGAGTTATGAAAAGCTATAATAATAAAGACTTTGAGAAAGGAAAGAACCCTTTGTTTTCCTACTACAGTATCCTCACACCTAAATAAAATTACCCTGGCCTGAAACTATGTTTATTTATTTATTTATTTTTTAAGATTTTATTGGGGAATTGAGGGAGGGAAACAGCATTGGGGAATAGGGGAAGGGGGAAAGTCAAGTTGCTGTCCTTTTGTTCTTCAGTCTAGTTGTGGAGGACGTTGCTTCACTGGCCCATGTTGGTATTATCATTGAGCTCTTCCCGGGTGCAGCAGTCGCTTGCCGCCCATTGGACAGTCACTCATGGCGGCTCACACCAGCTGCCGGCCGCTCACAGTAGCTTATGGCAGCCCACTGCAGCCCCACTGCAGCCTACGCCATCGCTGGCGACCCACAGCAGCCCAGCTCCAGGTTAAGCTGTTGCTCACCATCTTAGCTGTAGAGAGTGCAGTGTCACTGGCCCATGTGGGATTCGAACTGGGGCCCTGCTGCTCAGAGCTGGTGTCCCAAGACAACTCTTAACCAACAAGCCACTTGGCCAGCCCAAAAACTAAATATATTTATTAAGAGGCAAGTCTGGTGCCACACACGTAGTGCTCCAATGCCTCTATACAAAATGAAGCCTGGAAGGAACCAAAAATACCAACTTCTCCCAGAAGCTGCCCAGGAATTGCAGAATGGATCAAGAAAGCTTTTCTGCCTATGCAGAGAGAAAGCCAGCCTCTGGAGGGCAAATGCCAACTTTCCACAATACATTCTGGCCTATGACTTAAGTAGCTCAAAAGGAACCACAAAGTACCTAAGATGGTAACCAGTCTATTTTCCAGGAATAATATCCCCACTATAGGACATAACTTTAGATGCTTTAACTTTTTTATTTCTCATTCAATCTCGAAAATTCTGAGAAGGGCAAATACCGTCCCCATTTCACAGATAAAAAAACAAAAACTGAAGCTCACAAAGATTAACAGACCTACCCAGCTGCCACCTTCACTTCCCCACTTGCACATCCACTGGTATCTCATACCCAACATGTACAAATCGGCTCTTAACTCCCCACCCAAACCTGCTCCTCCAGTCTTCCCCATTTCAATAAATGGCAGCTCCATTATTCCAGTTGCACAGGCTAAAAACCTTGGTGTTATCCTCAACTCCACTTTCATTCACGCCACATCATCTTGCCGCCCTTCAGTGAATCATGTTAGCCCCACTTGGTTGGGTTATGTCCAGAATCCAGCCACTTCTCATCACCTCCACTGCTGCTATCATCACATTTCACCTAGATTATTGCTAGAGCCCCCTAATACCTCCCTGTTTCTACCTTTGCCTCCCCGCCCCCTTCATTCCATCCTCAACACAACAGAGTTTTGTCCTTCAAAAATGTCAGATCAAAATCCTTTGTACCCTCTGCTGGCTCCCTATCTCTCTCAAGAGTTGTTCACTGCTGCATATCCAGGAGGAGAACAGTATCTGCCATCTAGAAGGTGCTCAATGAATATTGCTCATCAGTAAATAAAAGAAAAATGGTCAAAGTCACAGACTCAGGACCATAACAAATCTTCCAACTTTTTTGGTGATAACGAGACCCAATTTCCAACAGCCAACAATCCACATGGGAGAAAATTTTTAAATTTTACTTTGCGTAACTGAATCTTACAACATAAAAGCAATACCATGTTGAATTACTGACAAGAAATGAAAATGAAAATATCATTTTATAAAGCCACAAAAATCTCACACTGGGTTATCTGAATATCACATTTTTGGCAGCATGGGCAATTGCCAGCTGAATTATCACAGTGCTGTTACTCAGATCTTCAGTGTGATTTCTGAATTCTGTGACATGATGTCACCATAGCTCAAGACTACCACACACGTAAATGACACAAGCTCTAAAAGATTCAGAACTGAGCACCTAGAAGAAGAGATGATAAACATTTCTAAATCTCCCCTAGTGGCACTATACCAATCATCTGGAACAGGGATTAAGCTTCTAGGGTGTTACAAGGAACAGCAGAAAAGATTCAGAATTGTTTACCACCAAAATTACATGAGAAGAGTCTCAAAGTTGAGTTAAAATGTTGATTGTTTTCAGATCAGAGTGAAACTAATGCTAAAATTTTCCACCACTATAGAATTTTCCCACTAAAATGTTTTAGTTGCAAACAAAAACTAAATTTATCTTTCTTTAGCTTTTTCAAGAGCATTTCTACTATCTGTAAAAAGTCATAAATCACACTAACAAATTCACAGAATTTTAACATTTGGCCTTCAGGGAAACTCAATTCAACCTTCAACCTTCTCCCCTTTACAAATGAAAAGATTATCTGGTGTATAATAAGTGAACATTGAAAACTTGTTAAATGAACAAACAAATGAATGAACGAATCAAATAAGGTCCAAAAAGGGTATATGGCTCTTTTAAGATCTGACAATTAATGGGAAAATCCAGAATTAGCCAAAACTAGATTTCTAGATATTCTTGGAGCAGTCATAGAAGCAAAAGAAACCAAGACTTGAAAATCTTATTTGGTTCCTCAGGAAAAACTTAACCAAAATTCATTAAAGCCGGCTTCCTGTAGTTCTTTAACTTAAAAAAGCACTTGATAAAGTAAATTTAGCCAAGACATATGTCCTTGGAAACCAAAAGGCAGAATTGTCTAATGTTTCTTTATTCCTCTATACAAACAAATGTTTAATAGGACTATTTTCATAATAAACTACAATTGTTTCTGAATCAGAAGGAACACAGGTAGCCTTTGACTAAAAGAAAAATCCAGCCAGATGAGAGGACTAGAGCACTAAAAAGGACCTCATCAAGCACTAGCAGGGTATCAGCCTCATGAGAGCTGGAACCACGTATCCTTCCTTCACTGGAAGCAGCCACCAGCCCCTGGCATATAGTAGAAGTCAATAAACACTTACAGAATAAATAAGTTACTCTTAGAGACCTACCCATGTAGACGTAAACTCATTTGGTCACCATTAAATAACTCTTTACTACAGGCCTAATCTATGAAAACACACTATAGTTTTCCTCCACAGAAATTCTACTTGTTCCTTCAAGTAATACAGCCAACCAAAACTATTCCCATAGTTGTAGTTAAAAGGCGACAGTATGTCTTAGGTAGCCTAAATGACTTATTAAAGCGACCACTTAATTTGCTGTTCTTGCACCAATCCCTCTCCTTCAATTCATCCTGTACAATCCAGCCAGGTTAATTTCCTGTTCTTTGCACATCCTAGAAAATAAAACAGTGCTATGGCTAAGTACTCTCTCTGTAGCCACTGCTATTCAATGAACAGATATGGAAAATCAGAAACTACCGGATTAGAATAGGAAAGGCAATACAGTGTCAAGAGAAAAAAATCACAAGTGACAGTTCTTCTAATAACTGATCCCATTGAAAATCTTGAGATGACTACTAGAGGCTTTCATTAAAGACCTCCCTATAGCACTATGATGCAACTGACCCAGGTGGTTTCGGTTTTTATACCCTCGAAAGTACACATCAAATCTTCAAGATCAATTCAAGGTCCACTGCCTTTCCAAAGCTTTCCCAAGCCATTGGACTCTACATCTGTGAAAGTACTTTGTAAAGTAGGAAGTGCCAGCCCACAGCTCTTACTATGCTAATTGACAACTGATAGCCTCACGAACGTTCTGCCATTTCAATCATGTTACCTCATTCTTTAAGTGTCTAGTCCCCTCAAAAATATAAAGTAGTATTTGAATTGTTTTCTCTATTGCCAACTTCTCTATTACTTCTCTATTACTCAACACCTTACAATAGCATAAAAGTGTCACTCACACTTCCTGATTTCAAAATACATTGCAAAGCTAAAGTAATCAAAATAGGGTGGTACTGGCACAAAGACAGGCAGACAAATAGAATAGACAGCCCAGAAAGAAACTTTCACATATATGGTCAACTGATCTTCGACAAGGGTGCCAAGATCACTCCATGGGGAAAGGGCTGTCTCTTCCACAAATGGTGCTGGGAAACTGGATATCAACATGCTAGAGAAAGAAGCTGGACCCTTATCTTACATCACACATAAAAATTAATTCAAAATGGATTCAAGGCCTAAATGTAAGAACTCAAGCTCTAAAACTTCTAGACGAGAACGTAGGGGGAAAAGCTTCATGACACTGGACTTAGCAATGATTTCTCGGATATCACACCCAAAGCACAGGCAACAAAAGCAAAAACAGGCAAATGGGACTACGTCAAACTTAAAAACGTTCGTGTATCAAAGGACACAATCAAAAAAGTAAAAAATGCAACCTACAGAATGGGAGAAAATATTTGTAAATCATATATCTAATAAAAGGTTAACATCCAGAATAAATTACAACTCAACAACAAAAAAAGTCAAACAACCCGACTGAAAAATGGGCAGACTTAGACATTTCACCAGATGATATACAAATGGCCAGAAGCATATGAAAGATACTCAATATAACTTATCAGAGAAATGTAATTCAAAACCACAATAACATCTCCTCACACCCATTAGTATGGCTACTACTACTAAAAAAACAAAAGAACAAGTGTTGGCAAGGATGAGACGTAATCCTTGTACACTGCTGGTAGGAATGTAAAATGGTGCAACCACTATGAAAAACAATACGGAGCTTACTCAAAAAAGTAAAAACAAAACTACCATATGATCTACTTCTGGGTATGTATCCTAAAGAATTGAAAGCAGGGTCTCAAAGAGATATCTGTACACCCATGTTCACAGCGACACTACTTATCATAGCCAAGAGGTAGAAGAAACAACCTGAATACTCATCTATAGATGAATGGATAAACAAAATGTGCTCTGTACATACAATCGAATATTATTCAGCCTTAAAAGGAAAAGAAATCCTGTCACATGCCAACATGGATGAAACCTGAGGACATTATGCTGAGTGAAATAAGCCAGTCACAAAATGACAAACACTGCACGATTCCTCTTATATGAGGTATCTAAAGTAGTCAAATTCATAGAAATAGAAAGTAGAATGGTGGTTGACAGGGGGCGGGGAGGGGAAGTGGAGAGTTGCATAGTGGGTATAGTTTCAGATTTGCAAGATGAAAACATTCTGGAGACCTGTTTCACAACAATGTGAATAAACACCACTGAACTGTACACTTAAAAATGGTTAAAGTGGTAAATTTTACGTTATATGGTTTTTACCCCAATAAAAAAAGTAAGTGCCAACATGCAATTACCAAATTGGATGTATGCGTTCTACCTCCACTGCAGGAGTCTAGGCAGCTGGGCCTTACTATTGGGTTGTCGGAAAAGTGACGTATTTTGTCTATGTTTTTCAAAGGTCATTTATTTATATAAAGAACAAAGATCAATCAACGATATATTGCCCATTTTGTTCAATAACCTTTTGCCATCTTTCAGTGAGCTTCATAACTCCTCGTTCATAGACGGACCTGTCTTTATTTGCAAAAAACTGAACAAGATGCTGATTTACAGCCTCATCTGAATTGAACATTATACCACACAAGGAGTTTTGAAGACAGCAAGACAAGTGGAAGTCTGACGGCACAAGGTCAGGCGAGTATGGTGGGTGTGGCAACACATCCCATCTAGGCTCCAATCATTTTTGACGGGTGATCAAACTTGTGTGTGGTCTTGCTTTGTTGTGATGGAACGCAATTCCTTTACAATTAATGAGCTCTAGACGTTTCTGAGAGATGGATTCGTTCAAACTGTCCAATTGCTGACAGTACACATTTGAATTGATTATTTGGTTCCTTGGTAAGAGCTCGAAAAACGACACCTTCCAAATCCCACCACACTGAGAGTATAACCTTCCTCTGATGAATGTCTGCTTTCAATGTCGTTTGAGGCAAATCATCATGTTGGGACCAAGACCATTTGTGCACCACATTGTTGTAAACAATCCACTTCTCATCACCAGTTATCAGTCACTTCAAAAAAGAATTGTTTTCCTCACATTTAATGAGCGTATCGCAGAAGTTTATATGCACCGTCAAATGAATTTCTTTGAGTTCATGCGGAACCCAAATATCAAGCTTGCTTATGTATCCCAGCTTCTTCAGGTGGTCGTGAACGCCTGAATGATGGATATTCAATATTTCTTCAATCTCTCATGTCGTGTAACGTGGATTTGACTTGATCAACGCCTTTATTTTGTTGTCATCAACCTCGGTGGGACTCCCTGGCCGAGGAGCATTGTTGAGATCAAAATCACCAGCATGGAATTTTATGAACCATTGTTGGCACTGACGTTCTTGTAGAGCATTGTCACCGTAAACTTTATGCAACTTTTCACAAGCTTGATGCATGTCCTTCCCTTTATGGAAGTAAAACAGCAAAATATGGCAAAATGTACAGTTTGGTCTTCCATCTTCAACTTGTTGTAAAATCTCCAAAACTCAACCAAATCGCTCAATTTTTTTTTTAGAATGAAGCTAGAACTCTCAGCTGTCAAACGACATAGCAATAACATAGATGCGAATGACTCTTGTACTTTCAAAAATGAACTGGTACCATCTGTCTCAAACACACGTCATAACTTTTCCAACAACCCAATAGCTGCTGATGGTCATTTCCAAATTTCTTCCAAGTTGTCGTTCTCAATCAATGGGACTACATAGAGGATCAGAGACTCTCCTTTTCACCCATCCAAAATGAAGTTTCCACAATCCCCAGTCAGCTGCTTTCTGATTTAACCCCACTACTTGATTACCTTATTGTCAAGCATAAATCCAAAAATGATACAAAAGCCATTGTGTTCTCAACTAGATGGTGGAGAAGTGTAACAGAATCACCTGCTGAGTTTCTTCAAACCACCTAGCCACCAGGTATCTAGCATGAAAAGCCCCCACAGAAAAGCCCCAAATTCACTGTGATTCTCTATCCTCTCCACCAAGCACTCCCTACTCCCCCAAACACATTCTACCCAAGCTGTTAAAAACCACTATACCTTAAAACATACCTTAAAAATGGCCTTCGGAACAATCCCACCAAAAGCATTTACTAGGCTGAGGGTTTTGAACTTTCAATAAGTCTTTTCTATAAATCCAAAACTCTCCATCACTTATCATTTATCTACTGAAACATTCTTTTGCCATGCAATTATTATGCCTCATTTCCTATTGCACAGGATCAGCACTAAGATCCTAATTTAAAAAATAAAGTAACACGGAGACTCTTTGTAGCATCACAGGCATTTCTCAAACAAAGAAACAAGAGTCAGGAGCTCCATTCAGGCTCAGCCAGGGCAAGCCTTTCTAACAGGTTTCCCCAGAGCACATCCTAGGCCAGGAGTCAAGCCCCGCCCCAAAAATACATATAGACACACACAGCACTCTCTTTACGCTCGAAACACGAGGTCCTCAGAAGTTAGACTCTGGCCAAGTATCCTGGCAGAACCTTCTGAGGAGGTCTTCATTGGATCAGCCAGAAGTATGGTTAGGGAAAAGGGAAGCATCAAATCAACTACTCACGAGCCTTCATTTCAAGAGGGCTTTTGAAGTCTTTGAAAGAAAAGAATTGTAGTATGCTTCTGACAAATCACAAACTTACACTTTTGGCAAAAATATGGAAAAATACTGCTTTCCATTTTTCTCCTAGGTATACACACAGGTGAAACAAGCAATAACAGTTAGTAAAACTGGGTGAAATTTTTCAAACATTCTATTAGCTTATAATTCTACATTTTATAGGCATATCTCCTTGTAAGTACTCTCTCTTCTTGAAGGAGTGAGAGCTACCACAGTTCAGTCATCAGCTGCTTCTCTGAAAGAATCAAGAACTGAAAAGAAACTTGTAAAAATCAAACAATCGGAGCAGGCCGAGGGGCGTGTTGGTTAAGAGCTGGCTTGGGACGCCAGCTCTGAGCAGCAGGACCCCGGTTCAGATCCCACATATGAGGGCCAGTGACACTGCGCCCTCTACAGCTAAGATGGTGAACAACAGCTCAACCTGGAGCTGGGCTGCCGTGAGTCACCGGCGACGGCATAGGCTGCAGTGGGTCTGCCTCACCCGGGAAGAGCACAATGATCACAATACCCACATGGGCCAATGAAACAACGTCCTCCACAACTAGACTGAAGAACAAAAGGACAGCAACTTGTCTGTCCCCCCTCTCCGATTCCCCAACACTGTTCCCTCCCCCAATACCCCCAATAAAATCTTAAAACAAAAATCAAACAATCAATTCTGGGAACTAAGACTGTTAAAGTAACTGCAAGGAGCTCATAATATATCAAACCAGAATTCCTGTCTAGGCAAATAATTGAGAATAGGAAAAAAATGAATTATGGAAAGATAATATAGGAGCCAAAGTAAAAGATATTGATCATAGTCAAGTCTTGATTAGAGGAACATGATGGTTTAGCACGTAGCCTTTTGCTTTTTATTTCTCAATAGCTTTATTCTGAGAAGTTCAGGACTCATTCATTCTAAAAGGAAGTAAAATAAAACAGTTGCAAAAACCAGCCAATTACTATACGTGTAGCTTTGATAAAAGGTTTTGTGCAAAAAGCAGACAGACAAAAGAGGCATAACTAAAATTCACTATCAGGTCTGTGACATTCATTTAAACTGGACCAGCTCTGGGGGAGGAGAGAAGAAAAAATGAATCCAGAGGCCTCCACGGCTGGATGTCTAGTCTGCTCAAGATGCCTCTGAGTGACCCCAGTGCTTATGCAAATGTAACTCTCCCATCCAGGCCCACATTCTCCAACATGCATACATTCTCCTCCTGCCTCTCCTGAACTGAAAAACAGGGAAATCTAACATTATGTAATTGCCCATTTCCCACAATTTAAAGTTAGGCATACTACAATTTTAATTAGAGGGAAAACAGTGCAACATGACAAGTAACAAATTAGCAATCTAAAGGCTGAAAATTCTCATCACAGACCTCCAGAGGCAAAGAAAAACGGCTTCGCCTGCCGCTGTGGCACACCCACCAAGCACTGCTATTTACTAAGGTGCAACTAAAGAAGCCCCTGACAGTCCCCTGTGTCATTTTGGTGTCATCTCTCTAGATCTTCAAAAACACACTCATGTTCTCTTTGCAGCTAGGGGTACCTTACACACCCCAGGCCGGAATAAAAGGAAAAAATGGAGGTGGACTGGTCCCTACCCTCAGAAGATACACCCAATGGATCACAAACCGAATCACACTCATGTTATTCCATCTCTCACTCAAATCTGTGTTTAATGACCCAAAGAAAACAAAATCTTTCCCATGTTTCTATGACTCATCCCAGAGCTCATCCAAAACCTACCAAAAGAATAAATGAGCAGTTATCTAAGAATAACTAACTTATTTACCGTTAACCCTTCAACGACACAGGAGTTAGGGGCGCCAACACCCTGTGCAGTAAAAAATCTGAATGTAAGTTTTGACTCCCCCAAAACTTAACTACTAACAGCCTACTGTTGACCAGAAGACTTACTGATAACATACAAAGTCAATTAACACATATTTTGTATGTTATCTATACCGGGGTGCCAAAAAAAAATGTATACACATGACTTGTACTCACCTTTTGTTATCAGTATATATTGAGTATTACAATTTTAATACAGTTTTTTCCCTTCTTAAAATGTGTATACGATCATATGAGAAAATACATTTACAGTATTTATTGAAAAATCCAAATATAAGTGGACTCACGCGGTTCAAAGCCATATTGCTCAAGAGTCAACTTATCACCTTTGGAAAACAAAGTACCATATAAGTGTGTCAGTTTTGTTTTGTTTAACTAGCTAGGCACAGAAAAAAACTAAAAGCAAAAATCCATTGAGGCCAATTTATTTCTCACATCAAAAAAGTAGAAGTGCCATGGATAGAGGGTTGGATTGCCAAGCTCAAGTGACAATGGAACACCCGTAACACCCGTATATTAAATAGCACTGTCCGTGGAACAAGACACAAGTTTTTGTGTGAGCAATGAAGAAATAACATAACACTTAACCCTCCCCGGAACAGGGAGAGCCCCTCATCTAAGGGGCAGTCCCCCAACTGGCAGGAATGTTTCTTCTCTCCTGGCTCAGGTTAGTTACCCCAGTGAAAGGTAGGATGGCACTATATAAACCAGCCACGTTCTCAACAGGAAGCTCCTTCGTTCTCCTGTTTTCTATAGAGTTATCCCTTCACCTGACTGATCCTCCCCCATCCCTGGCCCCTGGTTACCCTTACACGTTGCTGAAAGAGAAAGTCTAAAAGCTGCCACTGTTTCCTTCTTTTATAAGTGAAAAGTGAGTTTAGGAAGAGAGGAAAATGGTAAACTAGAATAAAGTTTGGCTTCTCTAAAAGAGCATACAAGTATATTATGCTCAGAGTTAACAAAGATTCCTAAAAGAAAAAAAAAAAAAAAGCCTACAGACTCTACTATGTAAATACTTTAACTAACTCATAATTTTCTTTTTCCATAACTTTGTAATTTGAGTAACTCTAAAGCTTAGTTACCAAACACTGCATCAATGCTGTTTTCATAGCTGTTCAACCTTTATGTAGGTTTTGTTTCCTTAAGTTTTGCTTGTTCTCCTTTCACCCGTTTAATGAACACTTAAGTGCAAGGGGGGAAAAGTAGCAAACAAATTTTAACATAATAGACTCTAAGGGAGGGAAAAAAAAAAAAACCAGGAAACAGAGGAGTACAGTTAATCTGAAAACCTGCCTGCTAATCACTGCCTACTTCTACAATATGACCTTCAACAAATCACTTCAACTTCCTGGGCTTCAGTTTCCCCATCTGTAAAATGAGGAAGAAGGAACAAATAACTGATGCTCAAAATCCCTTCTACAACCTATGAATCTGTTCAGCAGAAAGTAACCAAGTGCAATTGCAAATAAGACTTCATGGCTTACACAGTACTCTCATACATATACTCTCAGTTTTTGCAGCAAAGCTATGAGGCAGTTATTGTGCCCATCTCTACAGAAAAAGTTTTTCAGAAAGAGGTTCAGTTTTGTTTTGTTTTTTTCGTAAGATTCCCTAGCTGGAAAATTTGAAGTTAAAATTCAAAACTAATTGCCTGCTATGCAAAACCTTTATGGTGGCATCAGGGTATCATAACACCAAACCAGGAAAGGTTACTACAAATGGCCCCAGTGGACAGTAAGTTCCTTGAGGCCAGGAAGACACTTTAACTCACCACTGGAATGAGCATGCCTTCCAGTAGAGGCACTCAATAAAGACTGTTTGACTCACCACAAATCTCAAAAGGTTAGGAATATAGTGATATTTTTTTCTGAAGTTGACATATGAACCTCTGTGATTTGAGTTGGAAGGAAGAAAGAAGCATGCATGCTATTTCAGAGCTCTAACTCTACATTAACAGGGATGAGTCTGTTTGTCTTCCTCAGACAAAGTCCGATTTGGTCAGTAAACCAAAGACCCAAAGACTCAAATCTGAGATGTCACTGGAAAATCTTCAGACTAGTCATATGTGCACTGATGTGGACCAATAAAAATGATAACATGACAGTGAGGACTGATGGGGAGCACATAATCATGTTTCATTAGTCACAACATACTTTCTCCTAAACAGGAAAGATTCAGGGAATCTGTACTCTTATACTGTTCCACCTCTTCTCACGCTCCTGTTTCACAGCTCAAAGGGATAGAAAACAGCCACTGATTAGAAAATTCAAGCTGCAAACTTTAGAAAATATACATATTTCAACTCATAGTCGACTGAGATCTCCCAAGACTACTAAACCACTAATCTCAAGCAATCTTCAATCTATGACTTCAATGAAGTTACTAGAAGGTAATTTTTTAAACGTCGTCTTAAAATGGGGGAAGGGAGCTACACCAAAATTACACACCTAATTCAAAGCAAAAACAAATACAAAAGCCAGAAAACAATAGTGAAAGGATAGGGTTAAAAGAATCCCAATATACAATTTCAGTGAGGTGGCTTTGGAATTATTGCCAAGGATTCAAGTTAACCTCGCCATGGGCTTCTACAATGAAGTCACAACTAACACCGCCTGACACTTCAGATCTAAGTGCACTGCATCAAAATTGCAATTTCAAACTCAAGGAGCAGTACCAGGAACTGCAGAGAAGCTAACAGCAACACCTACTGACTGTCTTGAGCCACTTACTTGCTAAACTTGTTCTCTCAGTCAACTAGAGAAATCTAATGATACAGTCAACTTGAAGAGTCCTTTTACTTAAGCATAATGAGATAAGGAAAGTCAGCCACATGGAACCATTCATCCCTCCAAATCTCTTATTTTGCCCCTAACCATTTACATGCAAATCATCACCCAAGTCATTTTAAATGCATTGTTGACTGCTAATGCTTTAGTGTAAATAATTTATTCCATGGGAAAATGTCTTAATATTAATATTCTCTCATTAATAACTGGTATGTCATCTAATAGTCAGAGACATCAGTGACCATAAACTGCTTTATGTAAACCTTTTATTTGAAACCACTGCTGTTACGACTGTTCCATATTATTCCCATCAACTTTTTTTCCTCCTCGTAAAAGTGGCTTAATTGCAGCTTTCAAAAAAGGAAAAAGTGAAAGCCATTAAATCAGTATCATATAGAAAATTAATACCGTTACTAAACTGGCTGCAGAGAATGACTCTATAAGACTTAATCTTGTACATTTCCAAATGATTAAGTCAGAGACTCTTTACCTTGGATGAATATTCCATATGCGAAAACAGGAGAAAGTTGACACTTAACTCCCACAGAGTACCAGTACAAAAACAATGGCTTTAAGAGTCTGAGTCAGAGTTTCAACATGAAGGGTTTGCTTTATAGAGGAAACGCCAACCCCAGTTCATCCAGATAGACCTGGAGCCTGATGAAAGTCAACACCTTTACTCTGGAATTTGCATCGCATCACTGGCTCCCAGTTTAGAAATATAATCGTTTAGCAGGTAGTCAGAATTTCAGTGAATGCTTCTTTCCAGAAAAGTAAAATCTGTAAGGTAAATGCCATCTAGGAGTCATCAGTCTCCAAATGCTTCCCTTCAAAACGAATACCAACAACTCAAACATCTTCCTTGAAAGGGAGCCAATTCCCTGTCTCTATGTTTTCCAAACGGTGAACCCGATGAAATTTCAACCTGCCCAACGCGATTACTTGTCCTCCTAGAAATGCCGTGGAGGTATATGATAGGGAGCCTCGCAAATTTCTTTAAGGTCAGGAGGGAAGTTGGAAACAGATGGGGCGAGGGCGGAAAAGTTCTTTTTGCAGTACCCCCAAGCCTCCCCAGCCCTCGTGTGATTCACTCGCAGCAGGTTAGAGCATCCCGGAATTTCACTCCCCCCCAGACCCATAGGGGAGAAATTAACCACCCGTTCTCACGATTAAACCTCTCGGCCTGTCCCCTCCAGCTCAGCCTACTAGGAGCTCACCCAGGTGACTGAAAGGGAAGAGTCGCCCGGTGGAAACGAGAGCAGCGAGGTGAGTGCAGCCACCCCAACCGGGGCGCGGGTCTCCCAGCTTCTCGCCTGGCGCCTGGCAGATAGTTGTGCAGATTCGGATCCCAAGGTGCGCGCGCGCGCACACCGGGCGCGGTGCAGTCGGACTCGCCCCCCGCCGGGCTGCGCTATCAGCACGCCACCAAATCGGAAATAAAACTTTGACCGGCCTCTCTGTGTCCTGCTCCGGGTCCTGGACCCGAGCCCCCCGCCAGAAAATGGGGTAGGGGGCTGTCAACAATCCTGCACCCCCGCTCCCCTAACCGGACCCGAGGCGCGGGCGCCACTTACCGCTGGGCCGGGCCTCCCCGGTGCTGCCGCGCGTCCCGGGTGCGTCCGCCGCGCGCCCTCCCTGGGGAGAAAGAGAAACCTTGTAGACGGTCGGCGCGCGCTCACTCGCCGCCTTTTCGGCGGAGAACGGCAGGCGGCGAGGCCGGGGAGGGCGCCCAGCGGAGGGGGATCGGAGGGGGGAGGCGAGGGCGAATCAGCCCAACTCCCGAGCCTGGCTCCCGGGGGGACCCGGAATGCAGACTGGAGAGCGGCCAGCGGGGGGCGCGTTCCTGGCGTCGTTGGGGGTGGAGGTGCCCCCGTCCCCGAGCATCAACTATTGTCTGGGCGCTTGGGTCCCCGCTCGCGCCGCCCCCGAGGCTCACTGCCCCCCATCCCGCCCACTTGCCCCCAAGAGAAAGCGCTGAGGGGTCGACCAGCGCGGGAAGCGAGTGCGGAGCGTCCGGGGGTCGGGGGTCCAGAGGTCCGAGGTGGGCGCGGAGAAAAGGGGAGGTGCGTGCCGAGTGGGGGAGGGGACAGGTAACTGCGGACCCGGGCGGGAAGGCCAGGGAGGATCGGTTGGGGGAGGAAATGGGGAGGGAGCCACCGAGGCAGAAGGGGATGGAGTGGCCTGGGGTGGGGGGGGTCGGTCTCTGAAGCCCAGACCTGGCCCTCCCCAGGGACCCCCCTCCCCGGAACTCGGCGCCGCACTGACTTTCGCTCACTCGCTCACGCACGCACTGAACTCGCTCACAAAGTTGCCGGCGTTGGCAGCGCCGCGCTCGCCCTTCCCGTCCCCTCCTTTCCCCGCCTCCCCGCCCCATTCTGTCCCCTCCTTCAATTCACTCCCTCCCTCCTTCCCCGGGTCTCGGGTGAGATCACCGCGGGGCTGCTCAGCGCGGCGCTCAAGTCTCGCGAGAGAAGCGACAGCTCTGCCCAACCCGCGGGGGAAGTGGAAGGAGTCAGTGGAAGGTGGGGGACCACAGAGCTCCTAGTTGCTATGACGACGGCAAAGCCCTGGATTCCTGTCTCCTGCAGAGAGCGCAGGCAGCAAACGTGGGTGCAGTTTTCAACCTGCCCCTTCCCTTGCTCGACGCCCTACTGGTGGGGGAATCGAGAGTGAGAAGGAGGAGGATTTTTAAACCTGTGTTCAGAGAGGATATCTGCGAAAACCGGCGTCATGATAGCTGGCCAAATTTGGCAAATGCGGCTGATTGTTTTTATAAGAGGCTCTGAGGCAGATATCTGCCATAGCGATCTGCGCATATCTGTACCCCCAAATTGCTACCATATATTCAGTTTTTCAACTCCCCGTCTAACTTCATCCGTCAACCCTCACCCACTCCATACCCTCCCTCTGTCTCTCTACCCCAGCCACCCACCCACCCCCTCTGCATCCCCCACCACCACTACCAGACCGGGCTCCTTGAGGAGCTGCCTGATTCATCTTTGTATTCTCAGCGCTTCCACGGACTTGGTACATAGTAGATATTTACCTAATGTCTGTTGGGGAAAATAATTAACCCAACAATCTGTACTTGTCCTCAGTACTTTCCTTTCACCCTACCCCGGAAAATACTTGGGCTACGAATGTGTTTCTACTCCACAGTTATGTTTTTGACTCTACTAAACTATCCTCCCATTTCTGTTCACACAGAATGAGTCTGTTTTAAATAGTTATAATCCTCTCTTTCTCCATCTTTGTCTCATAAAAACCCTAATCACCGTGGAGGGCATTTTTTTTTTTTAATCATTAAGCTTCTTCAGGCGACCCATTCCAAAATGCTGTTAAGGATGAACATGAAATCTTTTCATCCCCAGTGTTTTTCTTTTAATCGTAGTAACTTTTCTTTGAGGGAGTTTATATACCCACTGCCTAAATAAAATGGACACTGTAAACAGAAGTTAAGTTTAAACTTTTGATTTCAAAATGGATGCGTAAAAATCGATTCCATGGTATAGGAGTTATATCTCAATTTAAAAAATAGATTTTATCCCTATTTACATGAATATGGGAAAACCATTATTTAACTTAATCCCATAGAACTAGAAACCTAAAAAAGTATACATGAAAACTCTTTGAGGCTACATGCAAGCTTAAATGCTAGGCGGATGAAAGTTTTTATATTAGAAACCTAGTGATACAGTGATAAAAAAAAAAACACTAGACAAAGTCAGGAAACTACCATTTCAGTTTTTTTCTGTGTCACTAATAATTGAGTCTCCTTGAGAAGTTATTTAACCTTTCTGATTCATCTGTAAAATGAGAGGTAGCCCAGATGTTAGGTCATTACAGCTTTAAAATTCTATAGCTCTTCCATCCATAAGAAGTTCCAATAAGTAACAGCTATCTTCCTTTTACATCAAACAATAAAAAACATGAGTGTTTCATTTTATAGTAGGTCAGTTTCACAAAGTTGAGCTACATGTTGACAAGTTGATTTTAAAGTTCTCTTGTCTCAAGTATAAAAACAACAAAAAATCTTGACCATGTTACAGTAATTTGAAAGGGAATCCATTGTTCCTGATTTGCTTTTACACTAACTCAAAACAGATTCCTTGTTATTTAATAAATATGCTAACTCAAACCAAAGACCCAAACTAAATACATCCACACCCCCACCAAATTAACTTTAAGAGGGAAGGAGGGAAGGAAGGAAGGCAAAAAGGATGGGACCAAAGAAGGGCGGGAGGGAGGGAGGAAGGAAGGAGGGGCCAGCCTTAAATTCACAGGCTGGTATTTTTAATATCAAATTTTTGCACACAGTGGAGCGTCACCATTAAGCCTGTTGGTCTGTTTGAAGGAACCATCTTTCATAGCATAGCACACTACTGTAAATCAGGTGTTGTTCATTTGCTCTGGCTCAACTTTTAACATAGTTTTGCCCTTAAAGGATGACTGCCAATCTGTCTCCACCGCACAGTACAATTTCAGGGCCACCTGTTTTATGACTCCCAGATAGCCATTTGATACATTTAAATAACTGACCCAAGTGGCAGCCAAATCTATTAATTTTATTCAGTGCTTCTTATGAGGCTCAAGAGATGGGTATTGGCCTCAGATTACAAAGATAACTCTCCTAACCATCAGGCACAATGGAATAGTAGAAACTGTTCCAGGGGAAAGCTCTTTCAAGGCCCTGGGCTACTATTTATCCCTCACTGGTGGCAGAACTCTCACCAGTGTTTCTGAAGGAAATAGAAGGTGGAGTCCACCAAAGCTAAGGCTCAAACCGCACATTCTGTGGGTCAGGCACTCCTTCTATATCCTCCCTGACCTTCCAGGGGTTTCAAAATAACAGACAAGGGGCAACGAAAGATGGACATGAGGAATAGATAGTTTGCCAAGCACAGAGTAGATCTCAGCCCACTTCCTGCCCACTCCCTTTCTGGGTTCCTCTATCTATCTCTGCCCAACCCCCCCCACACACACACACACACCCAAGGGATGTGTCAAGTTTCCTAGTGATAAGAAGAACATCTAGTCATTTACTATGTTACTCCTTCCCAATTTGCTTCTTAGTTTGTTAAAACGCAGTGAAATTCATTTCCCTCTGGTTATTCACTTCTACTCAACACCACCCTGATATGTATGGAATGAATTTTGACACAGAAGCCTACCAAGCAAGGAAAATTGATATTTTTTAAAAATATTATGAGCAGCGATTCACATTTGCATGTTTTACAGTGAAAACCTGGTTTGTCCAGCCTATTCTCAGCTTGGAGCTTCCTGTCGCCGGCTCTACATCTACAGGGCATTACTAGCCAATATTCAGAAAAATGACTCAACTATTAACAAGAACCAAAGTGCCCCCCAAATCATCAAAGATTAAATTATAGCCAATGTTGTTTCAATTTTAGGGTTTTATTCCTTTAGCCCTATGTGGTGTAACTCTACCTGAATACTAGATTTCTTAAAACATCTCCTTCTCCCATCTGCATTCCTCAGCAAAGTTGCTACAATTTCTTGTCCACTGTCCCACTCTTCTAAAGGACCATTTCACACTTTCTCTTCCTTTATCAAGCCTCTGGCTTGTTATTCACAGCTAATGGTCTCTCTCATTGGCATAATAGAAGCCATCAGAATAGAGCTTTACACACTCGCCCTATCTACCAACCTACTTGCATCTGTCTGCATCCACTCACCTATCCTCCTGTTACTTGTGATGGACTCTCAGGGCTCTCAGAGGAGTTTAACTTCTCCACCTGTAAACCGTAGCGCTCTGGCCTCATCTCCTTCCTCTCAACCCCGCACCCTCTGTATCCCAGCCACACTGGCTTCTCCAAGTTTCCGGAAATCATCAGGCATTCTCCTGCCTTCAGGCCTCGCATTCGCTCTTCCCTCTGCCTGGGACGCTTTTTCCCCAAGGGCATTTATGACTCATTCCCTCTAGGTGTCTGTTCAAAAGTCACTGTGTTAGTCATTTGCCTGCTTGCTCCCCAGGCCCCACTAGTCTCCTGCGATATCTTGCAAGGGGGCTGACCCCCAACCCCCCCACACACACATGGGCTATGTCTCCCAGGCGCCCTTGTCAGGGGCTTACTGCTGAGTTCCGCCTTTGAGAAGCATGAGAGGAATTTGGACAGATGGAAGGGGCAAGCCTTTCTCCTCTTCTCTCTGTGCCTCGGGCAGTGTCTTAGTAGCAGATGTCTCTCCTCTTTGGCCCCAGGTTACATTGGGTAAGAACCATTCCCAGGCTCGGGTTACATCTTTGGCCTAAAGGTGATAGCAGCTTTCTGGTGTTAGGATTCTCTGGGTTACCTCATCACCATCATCTGGGTTAGCTTCTCAGCCCTTCTGTCACCTGTGTAACAGTTACCCTGTGTTTAATTCCCTCTTTAAAATTACCAAGATTGGTTTCTATTCTCCGAACTGGACCTTGACTGTTACAGCCACCCTTTATGAAACGGCAATCACGGCAGTCTCATACTTTCCAGGCCCCAGCTTTGTTTTTCTCTAGAGTCCGAGTCACCCTCTGACAACTGTTGTTTGTTGTTTTACTATCTATCTCTCATCTAGAATGTCAGATCCCCAAAAGCAGGAGCTTTATGTCTGCTTTGTTACTGCTGTATTCCCAGCACCTAGAACAGTGCCTGGCACATAGTAGGCACTAAATACATGTTTGTTGAATGACCAAATAGGACTGTTTTAAAGACAAAGTAAAAGGGCTAGCAGAATATGGTAGGCAGACTAATCCCCCCAAAGATGTCCCTGTCCCTAATGCCTAGAACCAGTGACTGTTACCTTACATGGCCAAAGGGATTTTGCAGTGTGATTAAGTTAAAGATCTTGAGATGGGGAGATTATCCTGGATTATTCGAGTCGGCCCAATATAATCACAAGGTTCTCATAAGAGGGAGGTAGGAGAGTCAAATCTAGAGTCCGAGAAGAGGACATGACCATAGAAACAGAGTCAAAGAGAGATTTGAAGATGCTACGCTGCTGGCTTTGACATTGGAGGAAGGGGCCAGGAGGCAGCCTCAAGAAACCTCAAACAACAAATGGCTTCTCCCCTAGAGTCATTAGAAGGATTACGGCCTGTGACATCTTGCTTTTAGTCCAAGGAAACCCATTTTGGGCTTCTGGCCTCCAGAACTGTAAGATAATACATTGGTGTTGTTTTAAGCCACTAAATTTGTGGTAATTTGGTACAGCAGTGATAGGAAACTGATACACAGTTTCCTCAGTGTGTAAACTTTTTGTAGGCAGCATATGCATCTTGTCCACTCTTGAATCCCTGCTGAGGAGCATAGTTCCTATCACAAGCAAGGCACTCAGTAAATGTTTGCGGAATGAGTAAATGAAGTTCAACAGCAAAGCAGAAGCAGAGCACCCAGCCTGGTGGAGTGGTGAAATCACTTCACTGGTCTCACCTGACCTCAGAAAGGGAAGAAAGCACATTGCTACTAGGAAGCCTCCTTGAGCGTTTCGAGCCATGAAGATATAGGGGCCCGGGACAAAGAGATAACCAGAGCTTAGGCACGAATGTCAGCTAGTGAGAATGAGACAAGTCATAAAAGGGGCTTTGTGTGATATATTAAGGAGCTTGGGCTTTATTTCTGTAAGGCAACAGGGAGCCATTGAAGGATTTTCAGCACGGTAGATGCATTGAAATTTGCATTTAGGAGGTATAACACACTTAAAGCATGAGATTTAGAAATCCATGGGTCAGGGAAGAGGTCAGAACTAGAGTCATAAATGGAGGGGCAGGAGCTTATAGTTGCTGATATATTTTTGCACTTTGATAACATTTAAATTAAAAGCACCCTCACAAATTTTCTTTCCCTCTCGTAAGTATCTTCTTTTGAAACATGTTCCTGGAGCTGTTCACACCATTCCTGGATTTCTGATGACTTTCTTGTTAACATGGGCTCAATAAAACTCCCATGAGGACCGAAAGCTCTGGCTCACCCATCCTTTTGACCTTATTCTATGTAGGCATCAACACATACTATCCCAGCGGTAATTTTTAAAAGAAATCTTCTCTGAATCATTTTTTAAAATTGTATTCATCCCTCCAGTAGCATTTCCTTTCAGGGAGCTCTCTGCACTGTTTAAAATAACTTAAACATTTCCTTAGGAGCTGGAATTTTTCTTCCAACTAACCCTGGTCTCTTTATTCTTTTTGTCAGATTTCATAGTCGAGAATGTGTCAGGGAAGGGAGGTGGGGGGAAAAGGTCTCTCTCCAGCCCCCTGTCTTTTTTAAATCCCTAGAAACGAGAAGAGGCTTGCTCATGACTTGGAAGTGGTGGGCTGAGGCCTCCTAGAGCCATCTGCTTGTTCCTCTGCCAGCCCAAGTCAAGGCGACATTCACAAGAACTCAGGAGCTGCAGGGGCGCTCGAGCTGCAGCTGCCTGGTGGCCTCCAGGGAAAGCACAGTGAGATTCTGCAGGAGAAACCCCACTCTGCATGTTCCTGAGCGCAGGGAACGTGCGTAATGAGGGTGTCTATGGGCACAGCAAGGAGCGCGACTGGAATGCTAAAGCCATCAGAGCCTTATTTAAGGGAAAAGAGGAAAGAATGACCATGCTGATACTTCAGATATACTTTTGGACCTTAAAACAGCTCAGCGCTCACACTGAATTTTACAAGTCACTTTTCAGAGATGAAGCTTTTAAAAGTCTCCATTTTATTTGTTCTTTCATCTGGGGGTGGGGGGTAGAAATGAATACATTTACTCAGATGTGAGAAATGGCCAAGGCCATTACACATAATTTTTCATGATGTATGTATCTTTAGATCCATAAAGAAAATATCACTCAGTGGAGTGGAAGAAAATCTACTAGACCTTGGGTTCTGGCTTGGATTTCTAGACTCTAACTCAACCAGCTCAACTCTAATGTCAATAAAATTATTTATTTTTTCTGGACTCTATTTTTTTTTAATGCAAAAGGAGAGGGCTAAGGGCCCATTCTTCTAGACTAAACATTTGTATATTGATGTGTTGACATCTTTCAGGGGTCTCTATGCTCTTGGTCACAAATCTGAGGTCTGAAAAAGAAAAGGGTTCCTGAACCTCCCTCCACTTACATTGGTTTTGCCCTTCTAGCGTTCCTTCACCTCTTCTGCCCTCTATCCACATGCCTATTCCACAGCCCTATCTCAGATAGCAACGGTAACCATAACTCATGCTGGTAGGGTGGAGAGGGGTGGAGACTAAATAATTCTCACAGACACCACCTGTAGTACTCTCGTGGTGGCTGTGGTTGGCGCTGCTAGAGTGGACCTCAGTCATTGCCTGTGGCATGGCCAGCCCATACTAGCTGCCCCGGTTGGCAGTGGAACTCTCAGGACTGCTGTACCCAGCTGCTCCCACTTCGATTTTGGCTCCCAGCTACTAGATCACTGGGCGGCTGGCTGGGCAGTTCCACTTCGCTTGTTCCATGTATCCTCTAGAGGGCAGCACGAATCAGAGTCCCTGCCAAGTAGTTGGGGACAACTCAAAGATCTGGGACTGGCTTGTAGAATTCATTCAAATTTCCCTAGCCTGGACTGATATTCTAGAAGCAAGACTGGAAGCGTCACACCCACTGGTCTTCACCTGCAAGCACTTCTGCACAGTGGAGTCAGAAGGACCTGGCTGCAAGTCCCATTTCCACCTCCATGTTTAGAAGCCAAATGGCTTTGGGAAAAGTTACTTAGCCTCGATAAGCCTTGGTTTTCTTACCTTTAAAGCAGAAATAATAATAATAATTAATAATAATAATAATAATAATAATAATTGATTTTTTAAAAACACATGGTTGCTTTGAAGATTGAGATAATACACATTATGTTAGACTCTGTGGATTGGCTACCTAAAAGCCATCCACACCCTTTTTTCCCTTGCTCTCCTTCTTTCCAGACTTCCTTGAAGCCTCCAGAACCAGCTTACATAGAACAGGAACTTTATCCTGAAAACTCTGAGTTCCAACAGATATCCAGGAGTAGAAACACAGTGCCACCCAAACTCCACCACCCATGTGCTCCTCTCTCTGCATCTGTTTCTACAGCATTGTTCTCATTTTCTGTAGAATTGTTTCCTTCACTTTTTTGGTCCATACAGGGAAAATACCTCCTGTGTTCATTCCATCTCCAAACATCTCCAAAGTTTACAAAGTACCTGGAGAGAAAAGGGCCTGGCTGACCCAGCTTTGGATCACGTACCTGCCTCTAGACCAATCAGCTGTGACCAGGAGGTCAGGGCCAGGTTGCATAAAATGGCACAGAGGAACCATGACAAGACTGTTGGGTTGGCAGTTCCCAGGGAAGAGGGACAGCAGACAATAAATGTGTAGGGTGAAGGAGTCACATAATAAGACTAAGTTTTAATCCTTAAGGAGATTATCATGTAGCTAAGGAGAAGACAGAAACATTAAGTCTTCAGTTGAAATTGATTTTGATGCTGAGGGGGATAATGTAAAAAAAGAAAGAGAGAGAGAGAGAGAGAGAGAGAGAGAGAGAGAGAGAGAGAGAGAGGAAAAGAAGGAAGGAAGGAAGGGAGGAAGAAAGGGAGGAAGAAAGGAAAGGATGGAAGGAAGGAAGGAAGGACGGACTCCAAAACAATCAATAGTGGTAGAAGGAATCTTGTGCTTCTTTAGATCCACTCAGTAAAGCCTAATGCAATGGTGGGTGTGGTGTGTAGGACTTGCCCTTCCTTCTGTCTTGGAAGAGAAGAAATAAAAGCACTTACTCAAAATAAAAGATGGCTAGGAGACAGGTCTAGACAGAGAGGGGGAGTATTTAAAGTGGGATTTATCTGCCCTAGGCAGGAGTGAATGAAATTAACCCATGAAGGGGGATTTACTATACACATGAAAGAAGGTACAGAATAAGACAAGACAGGATTAAGTGTAGCTTAATTAGTGGCTATAGAAAAGAGATCAAGAAATTTGGTTCCATGAAGCCAGTGGATCTTGATGGGGTGGTGAAGAAGGTGGAGGGAGCTGGGGCATTCCTGGAGGGAGAAATAGCGAACGAAGGAACTGAGGTTGGGGTGAACATGGTGTATTTGTGGACGGTCATGCGCAAGGGAGCGCAGAGCAGTGGTCCCAAACTGAGGGATGCACAGTGAAAGCACACAGAGTGCCTGTGAAATGTAGATTCTGGGACTTCCAGTGCAGAGATTCTGACTTTGTCAATTTGGAGTAGGTTCTAGGATTGGACCTGTTTAGTAAGCACCTTAGGGGTGGGACTGCAAGGGGTCTGTAGAGCACAGTTGAGAAACTCTGGTGTCTACGCTGGTACTGCCTACCACGCAAAAGAAACAGCTTCTCCTTTTGAGTATGTGTTCCCTTGATTGACAGAAGCTAACTACCAGACTACAAAGTCCCTTCTGGTGGTCCAGGAGAGCTGCTGTCAGCCAATGTCACTGCAGCCACCTCCTAGGGCTCTTGTGTGTTCTCATCCCCCAGGGGAGATCACCAGCTGGTCTGGCCTTCATCACACAGCCAGTGCCTTGTGAAGCAATGACACCTGGCAGAAGCTACAACAGAAACTGTCTAGATGTTGAATTCTTCTTAGACAATGTTGCTGTTTATGCGTCTCACTGGTTCATTCACTTGTCTTTCATTATCTAACCACGTTAATTTTTTATATAAACTTAATAATCAGCATTTCTATAACAGTAAGAGTGATTTGTTTATCTTAATTTTTGAAAAAGAGGCTGTTTGTTTGAAAAGAAAGTTTCTATTCTAAACTTCTCAAGAGTTAGTACTATTAATCAAGCATACAGTACGCCTTTTTCTTTCTAAACCCTTTTTTATCTCCTCTCCTGCAATTCAACCCACATAATTTCTATTAAGGTATCATTTTACAACAATAAAATGAACTTAAGAAAAATTCAAATCATTTTCAAGGTGTTGGGACTGAAACTGAGGTTTCTTAACACCCCACCCAAGGGTTTTCTTATTAAGCCATTATCTTGTTATTATTTTATTTTTGAATGTTCCCTTTAGTCGTCTTCAGAAAAATTTAAAGTACTAATAAGATGTTTTCTATTCATTTGAACCAGAAATTCCAAGTACACACTAAATGATTAGATCTTTCTCTGCTCAAAATTCTCTTATTCTTCATCCCCTCCCCAGTCTGATTTTTGCAACCATACTTTTCTGGACCTACAATTAGGACGAGAAAGAAAAGGCACCTGCCTTCTGTCATTATGTTCATTGAGTCTGGTGGTTATCACTCCATCATCACAAGGAATAGTCTTTTATCTAATTTCCACCTACTCCCATTCACTAGAAATGCTATTTCTATTCAGTGGTTAACTCTCCCAATAATCAGGAGAAAGAACTATGATGACTGATGACTCAGTCCCTTTCAGTTCCAATCCTATCTGAAATCTCGGTGTCTGAGGTCTGGTTCTCTGGTCTACACTGCCCTGGAGCACACAAGGTGAAAATCAGCATTTATTGGGCCATCACTAACTGTAGCAAATTAACCCAACTCTTCTCACATGTGTACCACCCTGGCTGTAGCCAGGTGAACAATAACTGTAAGGACACAAGTTGATCTGGGTGCTGAATAATACCCACAAAGCTTACCTTAGAATTGTGTTCTGATTATTTATTATTGTATAACAAATTACCCTAAAACGTAGAGGCTTAGAACAACTGCCATTTTATTATATCCCACAATTTTGTGGGTCAGGGAATTCTGGCAGAGCCCAGCCAGGCAATCCTTCTGTTCCAAATGACATCCAGCTGGTAGTCCTGAGTCTTTACTCACATGTCTGCACCTTGGCAGGGATGGGTGGATGGCTAAACTTTGCTGGAAATGCCAACTGGCATCTTCAGCAAAGCAGTCTCAGGGTAGTCAGCCTTACTGGAAAGAGTGTTCTGAGAGACAGGAAGTGGAAACCGTTAGTCCATTAAGACCCAGACCCAGAATTGTCACAATGTCACTTCTGCCATATTCTGTTGGTCAAGCAATTACATCACCTGTCTATGCAGTAAGAGAGCAGAATGGCAAAGAACATGTGGCCATCTTTAATCCATCACGGAGGTTATTCACCAAACATTTGTAGGGCCTGGAGCAAGTGTAAGACTCTAGGAATACAGAGGAAAGTTAACATACTCCGTGCCATTAACAAGCCCACAGGCTAGAGGAGAAGCTGATGAATCGTATAGCTCCTACTCACAACCATTCAGGAACTCTCCAAGACAATAAATCAGTGAACCATACATTTTAGAAGGACATAAGTTAAAAGGAAAAAGAGAAAAATCCATTGTCTAATAATCTCCAGTTGCTTATAATTCAAATGTCTGATTATCCAATAAGACCTGGCGTACAAATAAATTGTGACGTGGAGCTGAAGTTTGCAGTGTTAAAGGGGAAAATAAGTGGCAGAGATAGCTTCTTTGGGGAATAGATCTTGGGCATGCTAAGAAGAAATTGTAGTCAGAGCTCAGTGGTAGTGGGATGAATTCCAAACGACTTTAGTTCTCATCTGTAAGGCAAGAGGTTAGGCCAGTTATCACCCAATGCAAGCCTGGCAATCACAAATCAGAGAAGGCTTACCCTTATAACAGAATGTTAGGACCATAAAAGAAAGCAGAGAATCACACATCGTCTTCTCGGGAGAAGGGGGAAGATAGTGTTTCTAGTTCGGCAGCCTTCCAGGTAGGATGCTGCCTTGCCCTAAAGCAGAGCTGTTAGGCATGAAGCCACTCAATAGAGTCACATAGTTAAGGCTCGAGATTTCTAGCAAGAGCTGGGAGAATATGGTCATCCTGTAATCGGATATTGTGTTCATGAAACAAAAAATGTGGTCAAGATTTTGACTATGGAGGAACTGGTTTAGAGGCTGTGATTTAGGGATGTTTCCTGAGGGACTCGACCATCATATCACTGACCTACAAACCATTCCCTGAATGTCGTGTTTCTTGGGCCTCTGGGCTTTGCTCATGTTTCTCTCTCACCTGGAACACCTGGCTCATCCTAGAAAATTGAAAGGAAAACATAACGTGGCTGTGGTTAGAGAAGTGGCCCCAGCAGCTCAATATTTGGGAGGCATGTTTTCCCAACAGTGATGCGATGGCAAATGCTGTTATTTAGAGGAGAGAGAGATCAGTGAGGACGCACAGGTGGAAAAGGCCTTTTATAGCATATATAAGCTTTAGCTAAAGAGAAATGTCAAAGAAGAAGATTCAAGGCTGGCAAAACAGCTCATGTAAGAAATGGATGTGGGCCAACTGAGTGGTGCGTTGGTTAAGAACTGGCTTGGGATGCCAGAGGGCCCCAGTTCAGATCCCACATATGAGGGCCAGTGACACTGCACCCTCTACAGCTAAGATGCTGAACAACAGCTCAACCTGGAGCTGGGCTGCCGTGAGTTGCCCTGGACGGCATAGGCTGCAGCCCTTGCTGCAGTGTGTTGCCATGGGCTACCGTGTGTAGCCAGCAGCCAGTGTGAGCGGCCAGCAGCCGCCAAGAGCGGCCGTCCAGAAGCCGGTGACTGATCTGCCTGGCCTGGGAAGAGCGCAATGATGGTGCCAACTTGGGCCAGTGAAGCAATGTCCTCCACAACTAGACTGAAGAACAAAAGGACAGCAATTTGTCTGTTTCCCTTCCCATTTCCCCAGCACTGTTGACATCTCCCAATTCCACAATAAAAATCTTTTAAAAAAAAAAAAAGAAAGAAATGGATGTGATTCTAGCCAGTGGTTTTTGAGCACCTACTCTATGGAAGGCACTGGCTGCTAGTGAGCAAAGCATGGAACCAGGATGCCTTCAGGAGACTAAGGAGACTGGCCCAGTGGGCGTGTCTATGGATAATTGAAGAACGATGGGAGAGAGCATTAGCAATGTAGGCATGGCCAAGTTAGAAAGAGACTTGAGTCCTCTACTGAAGTCTTTGAAGCCAGCATTCCTCATTCTAGGAATAGAAATTTCTTTGTTTGCTTCAAAGAAATCTTGATAGATTCCTTTACAAGGCATAATCCATATTTCACAGAAAAGAAAAGAGTAGCTCCTTGCTGCTACAAATATCTCTGTTGTCATCACTGTTAAACATAATTTATATATGGGATCAAATGCCTAGTGGTTCTCGGTACTAGTCCCTGCACTCTTTGACTTCTTGTTCTTATATATTTCTCAGTTTACACTTGATATGAACTATGTGTGGTTAAACAATTTAAAAATAACATTGAATTTACTTAGGTTAGCAATTATGAAATAAAGGTAAACTATTTCACATGTTGTGTTTTTCTAAACCACACTATTAAAATATTCAGTTTACTTTAGGAAGATGTCTAGCAGAAGGAAGAATAAATAACATGTATAAAATAGTCTCCTGAAAGTGGGAGATAATGGTAATCCCCTGACCTCTCTATACTCCTCTCAGTATCCCCACTCTACCCATCACATAAGGTCCACCTTAAGTCCAACTTCCTCCATAGTGTTCTAACCTTTCCATCCTTTGCTGATTATTTCCCTCCCTGATTTCCTCTTGCACATGTATCATTTTTTAATTCTCTCATTAACTTTTAGAAATTCAAATAATAAGCATTGAGGACAAGAAGTCAATCCTATACATGCTATATTGCTCATAGTCTAGCTACTAATAATAAAAGGCAACATTTATTTATTGGACACAACTGTGTCAAGGGCATTACTTGCACTATTTGATTTAATTCTCATAATCACCCTTTGAGGGTGGTGCTATCATTACCCTCAATTTACAGACGAGGAAACTGAGACTTACTCAAGGTTATATGGCCAACAAATGATGAATTTAGGATTTGAACCCAGGTATTCTAACTCGAGTCCATGTATTAACTACTTCTCAAAAATCATACTAGTAACATTTATTGAATATTTACTGTGTTCCAAGCATTTAGTTAAATGTATTTCATGGATTATTTCATTTATTTTTCATATATATCTATGGGGTAGGTACTATTATTGTCCCCATTTTAAGGGTGAGGACATTGAGAAGTAGTGATTTTTTGTTCATTTGTTTTTGTGATAGCATTTCAGTTCTACTCTCTTGGCAAATTTCAATTATGTAATACAGTGTTATCAACTATAGTCTCCATATTTCACATTAGAGAATGAGTTTTAAAAGCTTTGTCAAGATCATATGGCTAACAGGGTCTGGAACCCAGAGCAGGACCAGCTATAATTCAATGTAGAAACCACTAAACTTCCACCTAGTGTAGTAAAGGTCAAGTACATAGGATGCTTTGCCTATTATAGGAATGCCTTCCATATACCAACATCCTTGTTGCTAGAATTCTTACTTCAACTATGTCTTCCATGACATGTTTCCCAATGTCTTGACTATACTAGGCTAATCTTAGATAAAGTCCATCTTAAAACATGGTCTTCTGAATGAACTACAGCAAATATCTCTGATGGGATCTAATTGAACCATGTCATATGTAAATCTGGTCTCCCAAACAAAATTACAAGGTTCTTAAGCCATGATCACTGCCATTCTCCTTCCCATGATCCTCAGCCCCATGTACATGTCAGTTCCCATCTTCTGTACACTCAGCACCAGTCTCTGAATGTGACAGTGGTTAGGATTTCTGTCTCCATAGTGAGTGGGCTTATCAGCTAGGAATGCTTTCCATTGTGAATAATAGAATATCTATCAATGGCTTAAACAAATGGTATAATTCTTATATAGGGTGTGATAAAAAATACAGTGAATGTTTAAATAAAAAATTTATTACAGTGAAAGACACATTGCCATTAATCCCCCTCAAAAGACTCCTCCTTGCTTCAAACACACTTATCCCCTCACTCGTGCCACTTTTGGAAGCAGCTCTGGAAGCCCTCTTTCATGAGTGTCTTTAGTTGTGCTGTCGTGGCTGCTTCGATGTCCTGAATCGATTTAAAACATTTACCTTTCATGGCCATTTTGACTTTGGGGAGGAACCAGAAGTCACACGGTGCCAGATCCGGTGAACAAGGTGGATGAGGACACACTGTAATGTTTTTATTTGACAGAAACTGCCATATATCAGAAGCCTCTCAGTTGTGTTCAAGAGATATGGGAAATGCTGCTGCCGAGTGCCATGCAACGGAAAGGCCGGGATCTTCAATATGGGAAGTGGTGTGTCGAAACTTAGTAACAGTGTGTGACAAGTTTCAACTTTTTCGGTGCAGTCAGTTGGGTGTGAGTGAGCGGGAGTTGAGAAAAGGTGTGTTTTAAAGTGAGCCATAAATCATCCTCCAGCATGACAACGCTCGTGTCACACATCACTTCTGGTATACAGCAATTTCTGTCAAATAAAAACATTACAGTATGTCCTCATCCACCTTATTCACTGGATCTGGCACCACGCAACTTCTGGCTCTTCCCCAAAGTCAAAATGATTCAGGATATCGAGGCAGCCATGACAGCACAACTACAGACACTCACGAAAGAGGACTTCCAGGACTGCTTCAGAAAGTGGCAAGAATGATGGGATAAGTATATTCAAAGCGAGGGGGAGTATTTTGAGGAGGATTAATGGCAATGTGTCTTTTACTGTAATAAATGTTTTAAATTTAAACATTCACTGTATTGTTTGATCCCACCTTGTATAACAGCAGTCTGGACAAAAGTGCCTGCTGGCATTAATTCCGTGGCTCAATGATGGCAGGGCTGGTATCTCTTTGATCCCCTTGGCCTTTTCTTTCTGGTTACAAGTGCAGGCAAGTAAGAAAGAAGGGGTGAAAGGCTATGCCAGTTCTATTCCTTGTAAAAGAAAAACAAAAGCTTTCCCAAAGGCATCTTCAGAAAACTTCCTCTCTGTCTCATTAGCTATACCTGGGTCACATGTTACTTACCTCTGCAAGGGAGTCTAGGAAGCTGGGGAACATGACTGCTATGACTAGATCAGACTTTTCACAATCCATTGAGTGGGATCGTCACATTGCTTCCCAGAACAAGGAAGGAGAAAGGAAAGGTCCTGGATACCAAAGAGGCATATGACAGTGTCTGCCGTGGTGGAGCATGAAAATCATCTGTGGCCCTATATCCAATATCTAAATTGCTGGGGGATGAAATTAATCTTTGGGCAACAACGTATCCATCCAGCTACTGCCTTTCTCCCTACCCTACTGCTATCGATTCCAGGTTCCTGTTAGAACTGAAGCCCAGCTACAAATAGAAGCCATAAATTCAGCAAATTCCTGCCAATCTCCTTCTCTGGACCCTGTAACCAGTTATAACTTTTAGCAATCTCAACAGATGTCCTGCTCTTGGTTGGACTCAGACTTGAACCCTAAGAATTAGAGCTGCTTCTTGCTCATGAACGTCAGCATCGTACCCCAGTTTACCTTTCCAATTCAGACTTCTTGATTTTAGACTTGGGCCTGGATTGGGTTTTGATCTTGGCTGGCTTTAGCTCAAATCCTCTTTCTATTTGGGAACCTCCATCATACCTTGAAGCTCAAGCCACATTTTTTATGACACATAAATAGATTACTAAAATAAATTCTTGTTGAATTGCTTTGAATATTTAAATTCTTAGGATGTCAACTGCTGTTACTAACAGCAATAGCCATCTGTCAAAAATGCTATTAAGGAAGTAACCTCATTCAATGAAGATTTGTAGCATGCTAACTTCAATTTATTAGGCAATATGGTCAAAGATAAGTGAAGTTTCATTTTTAAGAAAGAAAGTTTTGAAAGTTTCATCCATTGAATAATGAGCCACAACAATAGTTGGACTGTGGTAAAACAGGACAAGTCTTGTACTGTATGGCCAATCTACACTGAATATTGGATGACTAAGCTTTCAGACAAAAGTAAAAGGAGAAAGTCAGAAGACTTATAGAATAACAGAGTACCAAATATAACATTATGTATGAATCCTGATATCTATATTCCAGGAAAGGATCTCATCTGAAGAGTGGAAATAATTTCTTTTACCCAGATAATAAGAATTATTTAACCTGCCATTTTCTCTACACCTCAGAGCTAAGAATAATGCTTAACCATAATAGCCACATTTTTCCTAGAATCCTGGTGTATGTGCATCCCTATAATTCTGCAAAGCTTTTGAGTTTTTTCTTCAATTGATTTATTGTATATATACAGAGGGTGCCAAAAAATGTATACATATTTTAAGAAAGGAAAAAAACTGTATTAAAATTATAATACTCACTATATACTAATAACAAAAGATGAATACAAGTCATGTGTATACATTTTTTTGGAACCCCGGTATATCCTATTGAAACCATCTAAAAGTCTTTTTACAAAAGATGGGTTTTTGTTTTGTTTTGTTTTGTTCTGTTTTGTTTTGTTACTTGGGTGGGAGACAGCTCAACGGGGTTGAAGTTAATCAGGTCCCAGTATACACATTTTTTGTGATCTAGCTTTTTGTGAAATGTGGCACATTAGAATAGCTAGAAGTAGATAAATAGGTAGATCACATGTGACTGTCATGCCAAGTTAATTGAGTATTTAAGATGGTTTGACAAGATCTGAATGGCAAGTACATCAAGGTTGCGCTCTCTGGCAAGAGCTTGCACTGTAGACATTGCTCCTGTGTGCTACATGAGGGAAATTTCATAGGCTGTGGTTAATGGACATGCATACATCGGGGATGATATTTGATTATGAAAGTTCAGAAACCCAGCTTATTTTCTTACTGTCCTGAGGATCTCCTGACCTCTTAAGAGAGCCACAATGTCCCTTCAGGGAAAGTCAAGCAATTGAATGAATGCTTGCTTGAGACCTCAGAGTACTATCCCCTGACCAGGCATGCCAACTCTGATGGATCTGGAGTTCGTGTGGGCACTGTGTTGAGAAGGATCCTGAGATTTCGTGTAGACTCAATGGGAAAGACGTTCAGCTTCACTAATAATATCTGTCGGGGCAGAGGGAAAGGGAGAGAGCAGCGGGGCCCTTTGCGCCCTGCAGAAACTCATGTGCTCAGTGAGTTGTTTGCTATTGATCATTTGCACTTTAAGGAGCTATTAGCTGAAGATAGCAGTTTGGAGTGTAGTCTAATATAGAATTGTTCTCTCAGTGCTAATTAGATATTAGGAGGAGCGGCATATTGAGCCCACTCTCGGTTCATGGATCCTGTAATCAGAATAGAACAGGACATCTGTCCTACTGGCTGGGCCTTCGGAATGGCATCCTGCTCATCTAATGGTTGTTAACAGCACTTACTAACCGAGTATGTGCCAGGCAGACAGGGTTTTACATATATTACCACATGTAATATATTGTCACATTTAATCCCCATGTCAACCATTTCCCAGATGAGAAAACAGAGACTCAAAGAGGTTAAAAAACCTTCCCAAGGTCACAGAAATAGTAACAGCACAGCTGGAACTTAAATCCAGGCAGTCAATCTCTAGGGCTTATACCCTTACCTCCTATAGTAGTAGTGTGACTGCAGGCCAAATTGAATTAAACAAGTGTTGATTGAAATGGCGGGACAAGGACACAACCTGGTGTCATAACATGAGAATCAGACATTGGATGTTCAAAGATTATTTCTCTCCACTGTGATTCTAGAAGTGCTATGCTAATGCCACCTTGGTTCACCTGGATCTCTGTTGTCCTTCTCTGGCAAGGCCACCCCAATGACACATATGGGGTGTGTTACCAAAAAAGTTCCACGTGCATCATGCCATTGTCAATCATACTTCCTTTTAAACATGCCCAGGGAATTGGTTATTTAAAGGGATCTATTGCCCAACGCTCTTCTTGAAAATGAAAAATCTTCTTGTCATGAAAATAATCACCCATGTTCTGTTCTATGTCTTTTTTTTTTTTTAGCACCAGATCTTTTTTGTGTGTGGAAGGTGGGAGGTGTTTGGTTTGAGTGGGAAGAATTTCGCCCCAAGGGGAAATCAGGAGCCAAAGCCAGAAGCCTGTTTGCTTTTCTACCCTTCTTCTTAAGTCTAAGGGGTAAGGGAGGATTTAGACGAGGAGAACGTGTGGTTGCACTGGAAATGAATTTCTCTGCCTGGGTAGTTGCTGCCCCCACGCCAGGGGGCAGTGGCCTTGCCCAGCAAGACTCCCCACAGTGGACTCCACGGCAGCCTGTGGACTTCGCACAGAACTAGACCCCCCAGCATCTGGCAGGCCAGCATCACTCAATTTGGGGTCAAGATCAAGGAAATGAGAAAAAAAGCATTCATCTGTTCTCATACGGAAGGCCAAAGAAATCCTTTGTAAATTTTTCACATATTCATCTGAGGGTGAACTATCAAAAAAGTTCAATGGCATTTTCTCACAGAGAGCCTTCAACTTGGGAATCTTAATGGGATTCTTCTCATGAATGTGAATTTGCCTGGATTAGTCTCTGTGTACTTAACTGATTTAGAGCCATTTTGAATTGTGAAAGCTGTGGAGCCATGAATAAGAAAAGGGAGGGAAGACACAAAACCCAAACTAAAACCTGTGCTCCCAGAAACATTGCTTGGCTGCACCAGCTTCTTTATAAATCTTCGCTTATTGTTATTTAAATTATGTTTAAAAAGCTGAAAGATTCTCCCTGGGCTATATATATAGATCAATGCTTCTCTAACTTTTCAGCTAAAGTACCTCTTACAGCGGAAGGGTGGAGCCCCACACTCTGCCCCTGGCCTCCCACAATCTCCTGACGTTTGAGGGTCACAGAAGAAGCCTGCTCAAAGGCACATCTTCCTCAAGATCTTCTGTTTTAGCTAGAAAATTCACATTGAATTTTGCACCCCTGCGTTGGTCCTGGGGGTGTGAGTTACTCCAGCATGGGAAGATGGGTGCAGGTCATGAATCCACCTACTGAGCCATTAGATCAGCTCCGGATAGACATTTTACTTAGAGTAGTGTAACTAAGCAGACTGTGCTACAGGGAGAATTTCAGGTCCTTTCTCAAATACGAAAGTATACACTGAAGTCAGGGTAAGTGTAACTAATTATAGTAAGGACAGAGGAAACAATAGAGAGGATGTGTGTAGCTTTAGCCTGGCAGGGGATTTGTAAGAATGTAAACGTTAAAGGGAGAATGCAGACTATACAGCCATGCGCTGCATTACATTTCAGTCAACAATGGATGCCATCTACCACAGCGATAAGTGTAATCGGTTACCCCATTTTGGTGTTTGTAAACACACGCTACGATGTTCGTAAAATGACAAAAATCACCTAATGATGCATTCCTCAGAACATATCCCGGTTAAGTGGTGTGTGACTGTATTCTGAATCATAAATATAAAAGTATTTTTACAAGGAGGGTTATGGAGAGAGCAGGTACAAAACTAGCTTAACTCTTCAGCAATCATCTTGCTGGTGAGAGCACTGATGTGTTATCCTGAGTCTGTTGTGTATATTGTAAGATGAAGCTGTAGCACATCAGGAAAGGAAACAAGCTCCTTTTTCAGAACTTCTGCTTCTGGGAGCATAGTTGACTGACAGCCCGTCCTCTGGATTCCCGACTGTGTTTGCACTGAGGCCACACCCCCAGGGCTGCTCCCAGCCAATGAATAAGCATGGTGGGGGTATATTAGTGCAGGCTTATCTTTGCTGATGGTAGAACTCCTACAAGTGGCCATTTTGGCTACAGGGCTCCCTATCCACCTGGCCAAAACTCTCTTAGAACTGGGCAGCAGTCCGGGGCTCCTGCTATCTGTTCTCCTTCCTTCCCCATCTCTTTCACAGGCATTAGACTCGCACTGTGGTCTGCAGGTTGTCTCTGCTACTCTTGCATCCTTGCCTTTACTCTTCCAAAATCTCTTGCATGTCTGATCCCATCTTGGTGTTTGCCTCTTGAAAGACCTGAACTAACCTAAAAACAAATGCATAATTATGAGATATTCTATTTGCTAGGATTTTCAGTATAAAAAAAGGGAGATATAATATTGAATAAAGAAAAATCCTTGAGTCCTGCATGTGAAATGGAAGTATCAGTATGAATTTGTGAGGTATTTTATCTTTAAATACCAGCCATCCTCCAGGATGGTGCCCGATAATTCTGTCCTCTGGATGTTGATAAGCTTGTATAGTTTCCTCCCCTCTCCTGACCTGTGTGACCAGTAGGATAATCTGGGAATGACAGAATGTGACTTCCAAGGCTGGATCATAAAAGACGTTGTGGTTTCTGCCTTGTTCTCTTGGATCACTCACCTCTGAGGGGAGCCAGCTGCCACGTCATGAGGACATTCAAGCAGCCTTTGGAGAGGTCCATGTGGTGAGGAACTGGGCCCCCTGCCAACAGCCAGCACCAGCTTGCCAGATTTGGAGAGCACGATCTCAGAAGTGGATCTCCCAGTCCAGTCAGGCCTTCCGATGGCTGCAGCCTCATTAGAGACCCTAAGTCACAGCCACCCAGGTAAGCTACTCTTGAATTACTGACCCTCAGAAACTATTTGAAATAATAAATGTTTATTATTTTAAGCAGCTGTGTCTGGGGGATAATTTGTTACACAGTTCTAGATAACTAATACACACACACACACGCGCACACACACACATTTTATAACTTTGTCCACTCACTGAAAGAGCCTAAAAACAATGTTTTATCCTATTTGGCTTCTCTAGTGCTCAGACAGTGGTCTTCAAATACCATTTCACTCTAAAAGGAGCCAGAGCTTCTTGGAGAAGTCATCTCAGGTGGAGGGTAGAAAGGTACAGAATGAACCTGGAACATTTTATGATTCTAGATAGAAAGGAAGTTACCAAAGACTATTAGGGTCCTCTCAGAAGGACTTAGGAGTCAACTTAAAGTGACTCCCACTAGCCCAAGATGGGATGATTTGAGCTTCAATAATGATAATAATAGCAATGGATTAAAACCTATCAAATATGTATAAATCCATGAGTCATAATGATATTAAAAACTAATTGGTCACCTTTGCAGGATAATGGGAAACCAAGTTATTATCTTCAAAACTGGTAAAAGTTGGGAAAGAATCAAGCATTTATTACCTTTTGTATATATTAATGTATTGTACGACTGGATTAGTAGATGAGAGAAACACCTCTTTATAAAAGTATTCTAGCTAATATGAAAAAGAAATGATAGAATTAGAACATCACCATTTTGCAGCCCCTATTGAATTAATGGATCTACACATTATCAACGCCTTCTAATATCACAAAAGGAGAGACAACTGGACATTATATGCCTCCTGAAGAAAGAGCAGAACATCCCGATAGTCTTTCCAACAAGATCAAACTGAAGTCCAGTTAAGCTTCTGGATCCAGCAGCCAATTTGCAGGAAATAGAGAGGACAGAAGAATATGCTGAACTGCACCATGTATTCAACCCACAAATTCACATATTCAAATTCAAGCTTGTATGGGGGAGGGGGGCTATCACTTTGTGAGGGATGAAATGTCTATTACATTGTTTTGTACACCTGAAAGTAATAAAAAAGAAAATTCAAATTTGCATATTCAATTAGCAAAGTCAAACTGTGGAATATTTTACAGGTCACACAGCCTGCTTAAACAGACAAATTGTAAGGAAAAGAAAAGGCTAAAGGGGAAACCTTTAGATTAAAAGAGACTTAAGATATACATTAAATCTTAAAAATAGGCAAGGCTATACTACAGTGTTTAGAGATGCATACTTTGGTGATAAAACAGTGAAGAAACACAAGGAAGTGATTACTATAAGACAATGGTTCGCAGACTTTAAACACATATCAGAATCACCTGGCATTCTCAAAACACTGACCACTACACTCTACCCCTAGAGTTTCTGAGTTAGTTTCTGTGATGGGGACCAAGAATTTACATTACTATCAAGTTCCCAAGTAGTGATGAAACCTCTGGTTGAGAGAGCAGCTGCTATAGGTCAGGATAGTGGTTACTTGGGATGGGAAGGTGAGAAGGAAAAGGGGACTCACATGGCGACAGGTAGCGAGCCATGTTCTATTGCTGTGGTGTTTGTTATAAGAATGTTAGCCTTATAATAACTCATTAATCTATACATTTCTTTTATGTGGGGTTATTTTTTTATCTGTATTTTATTTTATACTAACGAGGTTAAAAAATTACAATTCTACCAAATTCAGACAAATATATAGACCTCTACTTTTCACAGTCCGATTGAGTAATTTCCTCATGTGTCAAAACTAGAAATCAGTCTGTCCCATAATTGCATACACAGTCTGTATTTTAGTTCTAGACTCAATGTAGGTTGTCATGTACCCTACTACAGAAATGAGACAAATCACTGAGAAATGGAACAGCCTCACATATGAGACATTTGACAACTTGTTTATAACTAGATACTTCTCATTCATCTTCATCAGTATTATTTCTGGAGCACCAATAAAAGTAAAGCCCTGTGCTCAGTATAAAATGTTTGGAGTTAGAAAGAACCAAAAGAAAACACAATGTAGCATTAGTGGTACAGTGGAGCATGTAGCTGCCTTCCAAAAGAAAACATGGATCTAACCTCAAGTCACTTTTGGTCTATTGGGGAAAAGCAGATTTTTTTAAAGCGACAAATACAGCTGTATAGAATTAGAAACATTGACTATACTTTTAGTTGCTGTCTTTAATAGATTTGATTTTCTTTTTAAAAATGTATAAGAGGATAAATTTAAAAGTCGCATTTACAACCCAAGTCCAAAATTACTCTTAAAGTATTTATGACAAAATTAAGCTTCAGCAAAACTTCTACTGTGCTATTTTTACAGTATCTTAATTTGATTTCATCTTACTTCCTTATCACCATCAACTATTATTTTCTCATTGTAAGACACTGTATTGAGAGTTTTACAATAGTTTGCTATTAAATTAAAATAGATAACCTGGGCATATTGCCTTTTAGCTAGGGCAAAAGCATACTATTAATATTAAGTCATCATCTTCCTATCTCGTGCTACTTCAATGTCAGCAAGATGGTCATGGTGTTCACTGTCTCCTTTTCTGTCTGTTTTCTCCCTTTGAATTTTGTATTAAGTGGAAAATGCAGATGATGTAGAAGAGAGTAGGTTCCCCCAGAACTCTGGTACTCCTGAGGGATGACCAGCGTTCATCGTTTAACGAGAGAGGAGTGGCAGCTGCATGGTTACTCAATGAACAGATGCTAAGGGCCTCCTTTATGGTTTTTAGCTGTTTGTTTTATTCTGTTCTGTTTGCCTTGCTCACACTGTTGAAAATCAGATAAGAGCTATAGACTTGTTCCTCAAAAGGTGCCCAAATGCACCACAAAACTTCATGACACTTCCAGGCTGTTCGTCAATGTGCATGGATTCCCCACTTGGTTCAAGGACCGGGTAGACAATACCTGACTTCATTGTTCTTTATTCTGCTCAGAGCTAGGAATAGAAATAAGTTAAAAAAAAAAAGTCCCTGTTTTCAAAGAGCTTTCATCCCAGTGAAGAACAAAATAGACAAAAATAATTTTATTGCAATAAGATAATGTTTTAATTGAGCTATATACAGGTAAAAAACCTTTTGGTAAACACTATTATTTTTATATGCTTATACCTTTTCCAAAAATGCCTTAGAGCTCTTTGTAAACCATATTATACAGATGGAAAAACGGAAAAAAGAGAGATTTTGAGCTTGCCAAATATGACTCAGCAGTCAGTGACATACCTAGAAATGGAAATGAGAAACAAAACAAGTTTTCAACAATCTACCCGGAAACAAGTGACCTCTCCATCAGCTCTGCACTGCAGTTGGGCGAGAGGTGGCTGGAGGAGGAGGCAGCCAGTGAGTCAGAGCTGGTTTGAAGAGAGCCCTCCTGACGGCACAGTGAAGAGCTCTGAGTCCTGCCTTAGTCACTTCCTCCCTAGTGGCTGGAGTGACCAGCCAAGCTTTAAGTCTCTGCCCCTCCTGCCACCTGTGTTTCCCTTATCTATGACACAGACCCTGTTACTTCTGATTTCTTAGAACAGCTGCTGTTTCCTGCAGGTAGACCAGCTGGCTAGAGATTGAAGGTGAAGGGAGTTCTATCCTGTGGACTCTGTTCTGCAGACTTTCAGTGGGGGAGAGGTGCCAGGGGCGGGGGCCGACTTGTCTTGATGGCTTCCGAGAGCCTCCTGGTGAAAAACTCTCCAGATGAAATGATGTGTTTTCTGCCCCCAGCACCTAGCCTAGGGTCTGGCTCATATTTGGATGCTTTATAAAGACATATTATGAAACTGACTCAATACTTTGACATGAAGTCATAAAATCATGTAACCATTTTATAGTATTCTCTACTAAATTGTGGTTTCCTAAAAGGCAAATATGACATTTATTCATTTCTGTATCCATAATAACTGACATATGACCCGGAGCACAAGGGATGCCCAATTAATGAAGGAGCAAATACTGATTTGTGAGAGTCTATATGATGCTAGTTCTTGATATGGGGAAAATGGAGGAGTTACAGGGAGGAAGGATTCAAACAGATTGTTAAGGACATTTTTATTAGGCTCCTGCTTATTTTTTTTAAAAATCCAAGCTGAAACGAAAACTACAAAGGATAAAGTAATCACCTTGCCCGAACTGCCTGAGTCCAAATGTAACCATGATTAAATTTGGTGGATATCATTGCAGACATTTCTTAATACGTAGGTTTACAGATAACACTTTTAAATATTAAACTGATCCATTCTAATTTCCTTCTTAACTGGTTCCCCAGCCACCTTCCATCATCAGGGCTGAGTTACAAGGCTTATTGTTCCTGGGAAATTACAGGGACTGCCTGGAACAGGGAGCATTGATCACAGCTGATTTCCTGGACCTCTTGGTTTCAAACAAGAAACTATTCATGAAAGCCAGACGTTATCGAGAGAGACAAGGACTTTTAAGCTATGCTATCTCCCCCATTTAACATCAGTGCTAAATAGATCATAAAGCTCCTTCCTTAGCACAGAGGGAAGCTCGCTTCTTCCTGTGATGGTTGTGCCACAAGGTCGGCTACTCTAGGAAGAGTGTGTTAGAAGGAGGATGCGCCACAGATGAAGTGGAAACCTCAAAACCTGCCCAAATCTGATAGGAAAAGAAGGGTCAGACAGGGATTGAGAAAGTCAGACACAAGGGCCTGGTTTTCGAACTGCCTCAGAACCAAGCTTGTGTGCACAGAGGAAGCCTTAGAATATCCAGATAGCTAAGAGGGGTGCAGGAACTTGAGGGCCTCCCCACCCATCCTCCAAGGAGGCGGTCGGTCTCTGCCATGGACACCCACACCTCCAAGAGAGCACCAGGCAACAGTGCAACAGCATGAGTGAGGCCGAGGTACAATAGATAGCTCAACCTAAGGTAGCGTTCCTCATTCCTCATGGCTTGTGTGTAGCCTGCAAGGGACCCAGAAGTTTCTACATGTCTGAGGGCAGGAATGCAGAGGAACTGATCGGGTGTGCAGACAGGCAGAAGCCTGATTGTGCGGGACTTCAAGACCAGAGGCACATGGCCAGGCTCATACTTGTCAGTGGTGGGTGCCCCAGAAGCCACCAGTCCAGGAAAGAGCCTGCAACAGCCAGTTAGTTCAAAGCAGAGATCAAGGTCATCAGAGGGTTGAACATGGATTTGAGGACTTTGTCTTTCTCTCCCCACTGAGGCCATCATGAGTACATATAATCCACCTGCCTCCATAAAGACAGATCCTACCTTGGAGAAGGGCAAGGAGAAGGAGAGGAAATCTGAGACTGAGAATTTACCTAAATGAACTCCTTAAACCACTTCATTCAATTAAGTTTACCAGACTGCAGTACAATTTAGATCCCTCCTTCCTTGTATTCCACCCAACACAGCAACCATTGCCACATAGCTGAAGGAGTTTACAAGCAATATTAGAGCATTTATTAAAAAAAAAAATGGTGTCTTTGCTTTTCTTTGTACAAGGAGTATTGTAAATTTGTAACTCTGTTAGACACATATACAGATAAAGTATAAAGAGTTAAATATAAACAATTGTATCCACATGTGACCATATTGTATATTGTATGTATTCATTAGGATTAGCTTGCAGACAGGAGAAGCATTCTTGCAGCTTAAGCAGACAGGGAATTGGGTACAAGTATAATTATGGCTAGGCGGGGGTGGGGTGGGGCAGGCTTTAGGCTGGGGCTTCTAGAAGCGACTTCCAGAACATTTTAGAGCTGGTGTGTCAGGCAGTGTTTGCTTCTGCCACAATCAGGAATCAGGAGAATCAAGAAGCTACTGTCCCAAATTCAAGCTCCAGGATTATACCACTTGTGGTAGACTGAAAAATGGCTCCCCAAAGATATCCACATCCTAATCCCTGGAACCTGTGCATGTTAGCTAATGTGGAAATAGAGTCTCTGCACATGTGATTAAATTGAGCATCTGGAGATAGGATGAGTCCTGGATTATCAGGGTGGGTCCTGAAGGCATTCACCGGTATCCTTATAAAAGGGAGGCAGAGGGAGATTTAGCGTAGACAGAAAAGAAGAAGGTGATTGAAGATGGAGGCAGAGACTAGAGTGATGTGGCCACAAGCCAAGGAACGCTGGCAGCTACCAGGAGATGGAAGAGGCAAAGAACAGATTTTCCCTTTGGAGAACATTCCCGTTCCCATTCCAGCCCCTGAAGGACAGGAAGACACAGTAGGCTGAAATTGGAGAATCCATTGTATGTACCATACGATTCATGATATTTTTAGTAAGCTATTAAATTTAATGACTCAAAAAAAAGAAAGAAATTGAAATAAAAAAGGAAAATGACAAACTTCAGATTAATACATGTTCACCACTCAAGATATTGCTTCTTAAAAGGGCCCCCTACAATTAAGAAAAAATTACTAAAAACAAAACAAAATTTAATAAGTTGGAATGTTTTTAAAACAACTGTTTCATTTTTAGACAAGATATTTTGACTTCCTAGTATACATTCATAGCTTGTTCCCAACTCTTCTCTTAATAGTACTGAATTTTTATTATATTAATTTTACCTTGTTAAGGTTTTAACATTTACATTCGCTTTTATCGTATAAATCCCATAGAATTCAATGCTAATTTATAATTCTTTTATTTTGGCTTTTCTATTTTTGACTTATTTTGATTCATCTCTTAGTTTCCTGCATTTTAACTTTATCAACAGATAATTATTTTAAGAAAGATCCATAGTAATATTGGGTTGTCAGAAAAGTCATGACGTATTTTGTCTGTTTTTCAAAGGTCATTTATTTATATAAAGAACAAAGATCAATGAATGTTATATTGCCCATTTTGTTTGATAACCTTTTGCCATCTTTCAGTGAGCTTCATAATTCCTCGTTCATAGAAGGACCTGTCTTTATTTGCGAAAAACTGAACA
>NW_017731399.1:5490979-5493837 GCF_001890085.2 Hipposideros armiger
CAAGGAGTTTTGAAGAGAGCGAAACAAGTGGAAGTCTGACGGTGCAAGGTCAGGCAAGTATGGTGGGTGTGGCAACACATCCCATCCAAGCTCCAATCATTTTTGACGGGTGATCAAACTTGTGTGTGGTCTCCTGTTGTCGCGATGGAACACAACTCCTTTACAATTAACAAGCTCTGGACGTTTCTGAGTGATGGATTCATTCAAACTGTCCAATTGCTGACAGTACATATTCGAATTGATTGTTGGCTCCTTGGTAGGAGCTCGAAAAACACGACACCTTTAAAATCCCACCACACTGAGAGCATAACCTTCCTATGATGAATGTCTGCTTTCAATGTCATTTGAGGCGAATCATCACATCGGGACCAAGACCATTTGTGTCAACAATCCACTTCTCATCACCAGTTATTAGTCGCTTCAAAAAAGGATCATTTTCCTCGCATTTAATGAGCATATTGCAGATGTTTATACGCTCCATCAAATGAACTTCTTTGAGTTCCTGTGGAACCCAAATATCAAGCTTGCTTACATAGCCCAGCTTCTTCAGGTGGTCGTGAACACTTGAATGATGGATGTTCAATGTTTCTGCAATCTCTCGTGTCATGTAACATGGGTTTGACTCAATCAATACCTTTATTTTGCCGTCATCAACCTCGGTGGGCCTCTCTGACCGAGGTGCGTCATTGAGATCAAAATCACCAGCATGGAATTTCATGAACCATCGTTGGCACTGACGTTCTTGTAGAGCATTGTCACCATAACTTTATGCAACTTTTCACAAGCTTGATGCGCGTTCTTCACTTTATGGAAGTAAAACAGTAAAATATGGCAAAAACACAGTTTGGTCTTCTATCTTCAACTTGCTGTAAAATCTCCAAAACTCAACCAAATCACTCAATTGTTGTTTTTAGAATGAAGCTCTAACTGTCAGCTGTCAAATGACATAGCAATAACATAGATGCGAATGCCCCTAGTACTTCCAAAAATGAACTAGTGCCATCTGTCGCAAATGTGTCATGACTTTTCTGACAACCCAATACACACCAACTTCTTACATGCTTGAGACTATCTGCCTAGTGCCTTTATTGTTATCTCAGTAAAATTCTTAGGTTGCAAGCCTTTTCCCTCAAAACATGGCAAACATTTTTTTTATTGTCACCTAGCATTGAGTGTTGTGCCAATTTTTTTTTAACTACAGTTTACCTATTCATCCCCTGGCTGACTTGATTTTATTAAGTCTTTGAAAAATTTGTAGCAAGAAGTTATACTTCTCTCCTTGTTTGATTGCTGCTAGAGAAGTTTATTTGTATGTTTTATTGGTTGGTTATTTTTTGTTTTGTTTTGAAGAGGCAGATTTTATTATTTGCATATTATTGCATATTAATCTGAGAACCAGTTCTTCTTGACATCTTCACCTAAAACTTCCCAAGGACTGGTTTGGAAGATTAGTGTTGGGAGCTCCATTTGGTAGCCAGGTCCTTGGGGCACTATTGATCTTAAATGTTGAAGACACAAAAGGCAAGAGTGTCCCAGCAGGCTGGTTCTCTCTGCCAGAGTAAAATTCACTACTGTTGCAATTAGCAACCTGAGAAGTGGCCCTTCCTATATTTGCAGACAGTTTTCATATGCTGACTGTTTTCTCATTTGCAAGATAAGTATTCCTAGATCATTTCCACACCAGTTGCATTCTTGATTGGACTTCTCTTTAGCATCGTCCCTCATAAAATATGATTCCCAGAACAGAACCCTGCAGATGTGACAATGAACACTGCAGGTCCCAGCAGGTCTGGGCCTTTCTTTGTTTTGGAACTTCAAAGGCTATGAGTATGGCTCAAGTTCATGTTTCCATTTTTGGCAGCTGTATTTCACCATTTACTCATGATGAATTTGTCTTTAGTTAAAACCTATAAGAGCTCACTCAAGAGTGTGAGCTCTGAGCAACAGGGTCGCCGGTTCGATTCCCAGCCCGAGCTGCCAACAGGTGGCAGGATGGCTCAGCTAAAAAAACAAAACAAAAACAAAAACAAACAAAAAACCTATAAAACTTTTTTTACCTGCACTGCTATTAACCCACATCTCTCCTATCTCATTTGTGTAGCTGCTTTTTTACTGTTGTATTTTGCTTATTTGTTTTATTTTAGACCTTTGATAATTCATTGTTTATATTCATTATTTCAAATTTGGTCTAACACTTTGAACTGTGGGTCTTTTTGGATAATAATTTTACTATCGAATGCATTAACTATACCTGAAAGCTACATGTCATAAGAGTGTCACCAATGTCCTCATCTGGCTAATAGCATAAGTTTTTGGAGTCCATTCGGCATAGATTTAAGTCTTTGCTCCCTCCTTACTTGTTACATGATATTCAACAACTTAATTGCCCCTTTGAGCCTCAGTTTTCTCATTTATGAAATGGTGATAAAATGGTATCTACCTTTAGGATTGACTATAAAGTGCTTAGCCCTGTGCCTGGCGTATACTAAACACTGAATGGGAGGTGATATTGTTAGCACTTATTGATCAAAGTGCCAAAAAGGAGCCGATGAGAAAGGAGCTCCTTGGTGGCCGTTAGAAACTCCCCCAAGGTTTGCATTAACTTTTTTTTTTTTAAGATTTTTATTGGGGAATTGGGGGGATGGGAACAGTGCTGGGGAATCAGGGGAAGGGGAACAGACAAGTCGTCGTCCCTCCGCTCCTCAGTCCAGCCGTGGAGGACGCCGCCCCACTGGCCCAAGTTGGCACCACCATTGCGCTCTTCCCGGGCGAGGCAGATCAGTCGCCGGCTTCTGGACGGCCGCTCACTGCAGCTGTTGGCCGCTCACGCTGGCTGCTGGCTACACATGGTAGCCCAT
>NW_017731399.1:5493852-5504960 GCF_001890085.2 Hipposideros armiger
GTTGTTCAGCATCTTAGCTGTGGAGGGCAGTGTCACTGGCCCTCATATGTGGGATCCGAACCGGGGCCCTCTGGCGTCCCAAGCCAGTCCCCAACCATCGCGCCACTCGGCCGGCCCTGCATTAACTCTTTAACCAACAATCTGTGGGGATGGTCTGCCTGGTGTTGCATCCACCTAATGGCACTACCATAGAATCTTCACTTTGTTTATAAGGTTATCATGAGAGATGTTGCCAAATATGTTGCTCAAACCAGATTAATGATGCCATGGCATTCTACCTATAGCCTACGGAAAAGGAACTGAGGTTGGTCTAGCCTTGTGCTCTCCTGGGGACATCTTGCTTACTGGCCTCCAGGGTTCACTGCTTCCCTTTGTAGGAGCTTATGAATGACGTAATCAGCAAATGTCCACTTTGCTGATCTAGAGAGATGGTTTTCATACCAGGGCTCAACAGAGTGCCTCAGGGTATTGCCCCCTTTCCAGGGAAAGAGAGGGGAGGCAAACTGGGGGTGCTCCAGCCTTCTTATCCCTATGATACCCAGAGCATCTCTACTTTGACAGTTTTCTATATCTGAGTTCCAGAGATTCTGGTTGCATTTTTTAAAAAGGGCGTCAAGAGGGACCTGAGAACCAGCATTTGGAAATAACTGGTCTTAGTAATTTTGAGATCTCACCTTTTAAACCTTTGTTTCCCTTCAGTTTAAGAACATTTAAGTCCTTTACAGTTTGTCAAAGATCACTGAGAATAGGCAGCAAGTTTATCTGCAGCAAGCTCTTTCTGACCTCTGGGTTGCAATTCACTTGGGCTGAGAAACTCAAACCCACCTGAGATGCACGGAGCACTTGACCCCTGGCTTCCTTCTATTGGTGCTCACCACCGCCTACAGCACCCCTTCAGGATGAAGAGTTTCCTCTCTGGCCGGGAGGCGGGAGGCCTGCAGGACCCAGGAGCTCTGTTTTCTCTGTCAGCTGCTATCATTACACATCTTGTCCCAAGCAAGGGGACTGTGTTGTCCTTGTTTTCCTTCCTCCTATAACTGAAACGGCCTTTTTCATTGTCTTAGCATGTTACACGGGACTCAGCTGTTCTGGGTTTTAGAATCCCTGTGGCTTTCACAAGTTGAGAATGACTCCGATTTTATCTCTTTTTCATTCAAACATTTTCCAGACCTTGTTCAACGAGTATGGCCAGTTTTCATTGCCATCCCTGCAGGCGAATTCTTCAGATGGTTAAAGAACAGGTATAGCTACCACAGGACTTAACGTGTGGGAGTTTGCTATTTTTTTTTCTTCTCTTGTGTGCAGAGCGCACATATCCTCGCTGCAGTCTGTGAATCATTCATCTCTGACATAATTGTGTGGCAACACTGCCATGGTCCCTAAGCTAGGACTAACAAATAGTCAATGCGGGGCAAAGGGTTAGCATTCGTCCCATGGCCAAGCTTCTTTGTCAGACCCATCTCACTGATTCATCCCCACACTGACATCCCTTTGAGCAGGTGTGTTGGCAATTGTTGCTCATCAGTGTGTAAAAAGAGAAAGTAAAGATTCTGGATGAGAAACTTATTTAGGGAGACATGAGTTGGTGACTAGAATTACACGAATGGTTTGCAGGATCCAGACCCTTCCGGTCCTGACATCGTCTGTCCCAATTCTACACTCGGCATCTGGAAGTCCAGGGCCCTCCCTGCACTCAGACAGAACTCAGGTATCAATCACTGAGCGCTTCTTATGAGTCAGGCACTGTTCTAAGAGCTTTCCATGCGTTGACTCTTTTAACTTTTACAAAACCCAGGAAGTAGGGTCGATTATTATCCCCATTTGGTGTATAAGGGAACTAAGACACAGAGGTGCCAAATAATTTGCCAAAAACCCTGCGGTAATCAGCAGCAGAGCTGGAACCCTGGCAGTCTGGCTCCAGAGCCTAGAATAGCCATCTCCAAATGGATGTTCTCTTCTCATGGTGGACATCTCTCCCAGAGGAAGTGAAACGGGATCTGTGCCGACTCTGCTGTTTACCCAGAAACCATTCTCTCTCCCTTCCTGTCACAGAGCTCTAATTTCCTTCACTCCCTGGAAAGGCTGTGCGCTTCGAAGAGCAGGAGCCCCAGTTGCAGTGACTCATGGTTGGTGTAACTCCCAGCCTGACAGGTTGAGAGGTGGTCATGGAAGTGACTAAAAGGTTCTGGGAAGTTTCCTCGCTCTTGCCAAGAGTCACACAGGAAGACGCTCCCCTTCCTGCCTTTAGAGAGTGTAGTGAGCAAGTAGATGTGACTCTTGAAGCTGCTGCAGCATCTTGGGACCAAAAAGGGACAAGCCAAGGACAAGGACAATGCCTGGGAATGGTAGTGAGGAAAGGGAGAAAGAACTGGGCCATTGAGCCTCTGAATTCACCAACCTCTGAACCACCTCATTTTAGGGCTTTTTGATCATGTGAGATCCTAGCTTTTTTCCTCATTGTTCAGCCAGGGCCTCTCAACCTTGGCGCTATTGACATTTTTGGTAGGATGATTCTTTGTTGTGAGGGGCTGTCCTGTGCACTGTAGGATGTTGGGCAGCATCCCTGGTCTCCACCCACTAGATGCCAGTAGCACCCCCCACCCTACTTTAGGGTATGACAACCAAAAATGTCTCCAGGCTTTCCAAATGTCCCTGTGGCAGTTAAATCAACTCTGGTTGAGAACCACTGGTTCAAGCCCTTGGTTTCCAAAGTGGAGTGTACACAAGATGATTCATTGATCCAATGGGTTGTAGGAAGAAGGTATTAGAACTTCTGTTTATAACGATTTTTATCTCCTCTAAATTTTTCTAGTTAAGTTTTTTATTATATATAATATATAAGAACATAACTTTAAAATAAATGCATGTATTACAGAGTATGTTCAAAAAATTCTTTTGCAATAGGACTATAAGATTACATTCCTAAGAAACCACTTATTTAAATCACTTCTAGTTCTAGCTCTTGTTACTTGTAGCCAAAAGCACCCTAACTCCTTAAGAAGATAATATTAGCTAACTATAATATTGTGATTTATAATAAAAATATATATATATATTTAGTCTTTACCCCATTCCTGGCACAGAGCTCCTAAATTTTCCTAAGTGATAAGGGGCTACAAGTGTCTTTTGTTATTCATAACAAGCCCCTTTCAACCACACCTGAGTTTATATTAATGAGTGACTTTTGGGAAGCCCCTGGAGATGGGGGCTGGTTGCCAGGAGAACCAACCATGATTAGAGGATTGGAACTTTCAGCCCCATGCCCAGATCTTAGGGAGTAGAGGTGGGGTTGGATGGTGGAGCTAATCATCATGACCAGTGACTTAATCAACCTTGGCTACATAATGGAGCCACCATAAAACCCCAAAAGAATGGGCAGGGAGGGCAGGGGAAGGCAGGGAGGGCAGGGAAGGTCCGCGCCCCTCCCCTACACCTTGACCTATGCTCTCTCATCTAGCTGAATTATATCCTTTGTAATAAACTGGTAATCTAGTAAATAAACTGTTTCCATGAGCTCTATGAGCCACTATAGCAAATTAATCAAACTTGAGGAGGGGGTGATGGGAGTACTCGATTTATCGCTGATGGCCGGAAGTGCAGCTGACAACCTGAACTTGTGATTGGCATCTGAAGAGGGGAGGGGCTGTCTTGTAAGGCTGAGTCCTTAACCTGTGGGATCTGACATTCGCTTCAGGTAGAGAGTGTCAGGACTGAGTTAAATTGTAAGATAACAAGCTGGTGTGACAGAATTACTTGGTGTGAGAAAATCACCCATACAGCTGGTCACAGAAGTAAGTAGTAAAGAAGAGGAAAAAACAGAATTTTTCATTACACTAACATTTATTGAAGGGTTGCTACGTGCTAGACATTGTTTTAAGCCATCACTTAATCTTCACCACAACTTTAAGTGGTGGGCATGATCATTTCCTCATTGTACAAGTGAGAGATCTGAGGCCAAGACAGATTAAAATAACTTGCCCCAGATCATAAATCTGGTGTGTGACAGAGCCAGCAATCTAGCTCTAGAGCCTGTGCATTTCACCATCATGCTCTACAGGGTCCAGGCTTTATTTTACAAATGAGGAAGCAAAATTTCAAGGAAGTTGAAGAATTTCTGTAGCTAAAGCAGCAAGTCATGGAAGAACCAAGGACAGAGGGGAGTGGAAACGGCCCATGAGGCATCTAGTCAGCCTATGTGGCAGGAAGTGGGTTCAGTTCTATCCTAATGAGTAGACGGCATTTCTCATGGAAATGTTAGGAATCAGACACATCTCTGTTCCTGTCTCTGTCTCTCTCCTCTCCCATTCTAAATGGGAGACCGTTCTGCTCCCCGCACCAGGCCTGATCTATCACTGGTCATTTCCAAGTGTTAGGAGTCCTACCTAGAAAGCTGCCCCAACCATCTGGTACTAGCCTTTACTTAAGAAGCAACAAAGCCGGCCGGCCGAGTGGCGCGGTGGTTAAGAGCTGGCTTGGGACGCCAGAGGGCCCCGGTTCAGATCCCACATGTGAGAGCCAGTGACACTGCCCCCGACAGCCAAGATGCTGAACAAGAGCTCAACCTGGAGCTGGGCTGCCATGAGTCGCCAGCGACGGCGTAGGCTGCAGCCCCTGTGGCAGTGGGTTGCCATAGGCTACCGTGTGTAGCCAGCGTGAGCGGCCAGCAGCCACAGTGAGCGGCCGTCCAGAAGCCAGCGACTGATCTGCCTCACCTGGGAAGGGCGCAATGATAATACCAACTTGGGCCAGTGAAGCAACGTCCTCCACAACTAGACTGAAGAACAAAAAGACAGCAACTTCTCTGTTCCCCTTCCCCCAATTCCCCAATAAAAATCTTAAAAAAAAAGAAGGAACAAAGGAAACTCTCTTTATTGGCTTGTACTGAGCAAATACAGGTATGTTAATCCATTCACTTTCAAATTCCTTTTGTTTACCCATAGAAATTACCTGGGCATGTTCTTTAAACTAAAAGTAATTTCTTCTGAGAGAAAGAGGATAAGAGAAACTGTGCCTCTGACCTTTGGTATTAAAATATCTTTACATTTCCTCAGAGTGTGGGCAAAGCGCAGGCAGATTTTACAGTCTCCTCAAACCCTTCCATTTCCTCTTCTCAAAAGCTGTTTCCAATTGTACATTTTAAGTGCTTATGACTATGGCCCAGGGGTCTATTTTCTCCACAAAAAGGTGAATTAGTGAGAAAGTAGAGTGACCAGTGCTAGAAGGATAATACTAGAAAATATAAGTAAATGTATCGCCTGGGGCAATGTTACTAAAAATAAGAAGCCATGTACCAGAGCCATTCCGAGATTCTTCCATGAATCTTTCCAGGACTTAGCAGTTGAATAAATCATGATGAAGGAAATACTATTAAGCCAGGTGCTGTTCTGGATGGCAGAGGCACAACGGCGATCAAAATAGATGAGGTCCCAGCTCATCTTCTAGAGGGGAAAAGACAGGCCATAAACAAATGAACCAAGAAGTAGATCATTTGTCACGTGGTGATAGCACTGTGAAGAAAAATAAAGCAGGGTAAGGGAGAGAGATACCGAAGAGATGGGTATTTGGTTAGGGTCGTAGAATGAGAAATATACTTAGTCTTTATCCCCGGTTCCTGGCACAAAGCTCCTGAAACCCTTGGGGTTTCTTGAGTTGGTTTTTGGTTGGTGTGTCTTTTGTTACTCATAAGGAGCCCCTTTTGAGCACAGTTGAGTTTATGCTAATAAGATGACTTAGAGTGGGGCCCCTAGATAGCCTCAGAATGGGCCTGGTCACCAGGAGGACCAAGTGGTTAGAAGGCTAGAACTTTCAGCCCCACCCACTGATCTCTGAGACTGGGAAGTGGGGGAGCTGCAGATTCTGCTCCATAAAATCTCTTGACTCCTGTGCTTGGGACTCTTTCAGACCTTGCTCCATGTACCTCTTCATTTGGCTATTCATCTGTATCCTTTATAATAAACTGGTAAATGTTAGTATTTCTCTGAGTTCTATGAGCCACTCTAGCAAACTAATCAAACCAAGGAGGGAGCTGTGGAAACCTCCCATTTACAGCCAGTAGGTCAGAAGCACAGAGAACAATTTGGACTTGCAATTGGCGTCTGAGGTGGGGGTAGTCTTGTGGGACTGAGCCCTTAACCTGTGGGATCTGACATTATCTCTAGGTAGACAGTGTCAGAATTTAATTAAATGTGTGGGACACCTAGTCAGTGTCTGCTGAGAATTGGAGAATTGCTTGGTGGTGCTAGAAAACACATGTGGGAGTTAGATAAGGTAGGCCATGAAAGCTTCTCTGATAAGATAACATTTAGGCAGAGATCTGAAGAAAATGAAAAAGGAAACCTTGTGTGGTCTTCCTGCAGAAGAAACAGCATGTGCAAAGATCCTGAGGCAGGACTATGTTTGTCATAGTCAAGGAAGGGCAAGGAAACCAGTGTGACTAGAGCAGAGCAAGAGAAGTGCAGAGATAGAAGATGTCAGCCTTTGTAAGGCTTTATAGAGCCTGGTACAGACTTTAAGCTTTATCTGAGAAAGTTATGAAGCCATTCAGAGTTTTGAAGAGAGGAGTGATAAGAACTGACTTCCTTTTAAAGGACCTGCTTTAAAAGGACCTCCGTGAATGCTATCCACAGACCCTAGCATTTCTCACCATAAGCAGTGCGAAAGATGACGGCCTAGTGGGACACACAGGTCATGGGTAACTGGAAAGAGAAGAGCAGGATGTTTTAGAAATCTATAGTAGGAGGATCTAATCAAATCTGAGGAGCCAAGGGAAGGCTTCCTGAAGGAAGTGATGTGAAGCTGAGACTTCAGAGATGTGTAGGAGTAGAAAAGATAAAGAGAAGACCTTTCCAGGGATGGGAAATACACACATGAAGACCCTAGGCATTGAGAGCACAGGCTCATTGGGGGAACTGAAATAAGACCAAAGATGCAGAAGCACAGTAAGCCAGGGGCCAGGGTGGTGGGTTCATGTTAGACGAGGGAGGGCCCATTCCTGCAGGGTTGTATCCAGAATGGTGAGGACTGGCCATGACCCTAAAGCTACAGGGAGCCAAGCGAGGGTTTTCCTTAAAGGAGGCACACGATAAGACTTGCATTTACAGAGGATGACTACAGACAGATGGATAGAAGAAAGTGCCATTCCTGAGAGAGGGAACCAGGAGCAGCCTTGTGGTTTGGAATGCTAGGGCCTTGACCAACACTGATTTCATCTCACAAGCAGAGCCAGTGCTGCCCTAGAGGCAGAGGGTGCTGGAGTGGTTTGCTCCCATAAGCCAGTTATTCAGCCAGTAGCTTGAAACTGGCTATTGGGAGAGAATTTACACAACAGAGCCAGACTTTATAAATCACAGTTTTCCTTCCAGAGAGCCTGTTCACACCATACCACTGTCGGCAAGGAAAATTTGGCTGTGGTTTCAGGCCCTTTATTGATTAGCTGTTGGTACTTCAGTCGTTGGGGAATACTGGTTATCATTCTTCAAATTTGATACAAAAACTTGACCATCTTATTTGGATTTAAAGCATGGGTACCTTCTTACATATAGATTATCTTCTCCAGGCTCTTGTCAGAGCTGAGAATGGAAGATGATGTGGGGCCCTGGAAAGACTGCTGGATAACCTTGAGGCACTTCCAGGAAACCAGTCTTGGCTGCTTTTCTGTTTTATGGTTTTCAGGACTTCCTGTCTAGGTACCTTGCCTCCCTTGAGCTTTAGTCTAATGCCAAGATTCCGTGATTAGCAGGATATTTGAGAAGGAGGCAGATACTCGAAAGCACAATAGGCTGGATGCCAGGAGTTTCATCCATCCATCCACCCATCCAACAAATATTTGCTGAGCATCAAGTATGTGACATATGCTTCCTAGTGCTGGGGATATAAAATTGAAAAAGTCCTTTTGGGGTTCTCAGTACCACTTGGGAGAGAGGCTTATAAATAACTCTAATGCCAGTTTTCATCAAGATGCATTCTACTACAAGTGACCAAAAACAAACAAACAAACAAACAAACAAACCCTAAAACAAAACAAAACAAAAAATCATAATTCAAAGTGGCTTGAACAACAAAGGCATTTATTGTCTCAAATATCAAATAGTCCAGAAGTAGGGCAGGTACCATGTGCACTGCATAAAGTTCCAGTCCCTCTTCTCTGTAATACTCTTAGATTTGCCCTGCTCTATGTATACTGGTGTCCAAACCAGGCTAGAGGTAATATGGCTGCAGTAGTTCCAGCCATCACATCAGACATCACAACATCCAGAGAAAGAAAGGAAAACATTTCTCACTATATCTCTTTTTAAAGAGAGGACACTTTTTTTCACACATTTCCCAGCAGATGTCCCTTCATGTCTTAGTTCCCAGAATCAGGTCCTGTGCCTGTTCCCAGATTCATCGCTGGCACAGGAAATGAGATAACCCGGATGGGCACGGACTCGTCGGGATCTGCCCTGGATGCTGAAAATGGGAACACCATCCCTGAGTCTCATGAGGGAGGAGTGGATGTCTGAAGGAAACGGAGTTCTCCTAGTAAAGGACCATAGGGTGAGGCTCTGGCTGTGTGGCAGCTGGCAAACAGCATCCTGTCCACAGGACTGGGGAGCTGCTGTATCAGAGGTGTATGTGCATTGCATGGTGGGAGTTCAGAGGGAGGGACAAAGTATTTTTGTAGTTGGGGGAGTGGAGGGAACAGCTGGGAAGGTTTCAAAAAGGAGGTGACTTGGGAGCTGGGCTGGGGATAAAGAACATGAATCTGAAAGCTGTGCCAGATCCAAATTGAGAGAGTTTTTTAAGCCCTTTCTTGAAGGATTTGGCTTAATCCTACAGGAAGTATAGCGTTACTCTACATATTTTTAATATTTTAAAATACTTAAAATATGATATAAAATATATTTAAATCATAAGAAATAGGGAAGGAGGAGGAGAACAACCACTTATTGAATGTCTGCTATGTGCTGGAGGTCGTGTGGATGCTGCACAGAGACTCCCTCCTTTAACCCCACACAGCCCTTGAAGAAGAAGGCTAGACTTCCCCATCTTACGAGGAGCAAATGGCTCGGGGTCAAGGGTCACTGCCTGACCAAATAACAGAAATCCTCACTGACTGATGTTTGCTCAGGGACAGGACAGCAGGTGTGGCCGTTCCCAAGCCCCCGATAGTGGAGGTAGGACAAGGCACTGGTGTGGAAAGGGCTTAAAGTGGCTGTCACAATAGCTCAGAAGGGAGGTCATGAGCATCTAGATTGGAGCAGCAGTGGCAGGGATGGAGAAGAAATAAATGTGAATAAGAGAAGTCACGGGGTTTCATGACTAAGCGCACCTGTGTGGGTAAAAAGAGTTTTCCAAGATAGTTCAACTATAATCCTTCCTTGGAAAATTCAAATTTGTCCAAACCCTACTGAGATATTAGGGAACAATTTGAGCATAATGCAAATTTCAGGATTAGTTATGCACGCATTTGTCCCTGAAGAAACAGAAGGCAAATACAGAAAACTGCACCCCATTTAGGAATACACAAAATGTGTGTGTGTGTGTGTGTGTGTGTCTGTACACACACACACACACACACACACACACACACACACACCCTCAAACATCTACCGACTGCCTCAGTTCACCATGCGTGTTATGAACCACACCCTTCCACATCTAGTGTTACAACCTTCTGATTTCTAATAATCCCCCTCACACCACTTTACAATAACCCACAAACGCAGCCCTTCTGATGCCCACTTCCACAAGCAAACTTCAGGTTTTGTTAAATGCCACCTTTATTGTATTATTTATGTATTTCTCAACCATTTACCATGCGTAAGCCCATGCTACCACTGTTGTTAGGCTCCTATCTCTTTCTATGTCCCTGAGGAACCTCCTAAGTGTCGTGCCCATTTTCCCCAGAGCCCTGTGGTTTTTATTGGTCAATTTTACACAAAATACTGATTTTTAGGAACATGTATATTGATTATAGTAGAAGTGACTATCCCTTAAGTTTTCTGGTTCAAATGACTGGACTTACAATGATACACTTTACTGAAAAGGTGTTTGGTGGCCATGGGAAGACTGGCTTTGGCTTTGAACGTACTGTGTTTGAAGTTCCAGGAGAAGTTGGAAAGTATCTAGAAGATGATTACAAATATTGGTCTGAAGTTCAGGGATAAAGAAAAAAAACAACTAGGGGATACATAAGTCGTCTTGGAGACAATTAGCAAATACAAGATAACTGAAGCCACGTGAGTGAGAGAGGCTTCCCAGGAGGAGGTGTGGAGTGAGCAGATGAGAGAGTCTAGGAGGAAACCTGAAAAACACCAGCATTGAAGGTAAGCAAGGCAGGTAAAGAGAGGCCAGAGAAAGCGCCTGGGCAGCAGCAGGACAGGAGAGGTGGGAGAGAGTGATGTCGGGAAGCCAAGACAGGTCAGGGTTCAAGACGGCAAAGAGGGCCAACGACGTCAAACATGACCAAAGTTAGGATAGAATGAGCAGTGAAAATGTGTGTTGGATGAGGGCATTCAGAGTCATTTTTAGCCATGGGGGTGTGGGAGGGGCAGGCTTTGTAGGACATGAAGGAAAGCCAAAGAATGATATTTTGTAAAGGAGTCAAAAGCTGAAAGGAAATTTAATAGAGGTTCTTAGAGTGGAATAGGGATTAGGAAAAAAAAGAGAGTTAGGGAGGCTTAAGAAAAGAAGGAGCTGGGAGGAGACAGCAAGAAATGGAAATTGGCTCAATTTGGAAAGAAAGATGGTCCCTTCCTCCTCTGAGACAGGTCCCTCGCCTCCTCTGAGGCAAGGTGAATTTCGATATGGCAGCCTCTAGTCTCCTTGGGGAGTAAAGGGAAAGTGAAAATAGGACCACAGTGGCTTAACCAAAAAAGGGTTTATTTTTCTGGCATAACAAGCAGCAGCAGGAGGTAGCCAGGCTATGGCTAATGCAAAGGCCATATCACCAGCGTCACCAACACAGACTCCTTCTATATTCTGACCCTGCCAAACTCAGTGTGTAGCTTCTGTCATTATACAGATAATATGGCTGTTGACTCTCCAGATAGGTCTTCGTTTCAGGAGAAAACATGGAAAAGGGTAAACAAATTACATACCAGCTATATCCTTCTTCTTCTGTTTTT
>NW_017731399.1:5509770-5517005 GCF_001890085.2 Hipposideros armiger
CACCGGCTACGGCATAGGCTGCAGCCCCTGCTGCAGTGGGCTGCCATGGGCTACCGTGTGTGGCCAGCAGCCGGCGTGAGCTGCCATCCAGAGGCCAGAGACTGATCTGCCTCATCCGGGAAGAGCACAATGATAATACCAACATGGGCCAGTGAAGCGACGTCCTCCACAGCTAGACTGAAGAACAAAAGGACAGCAACTTGTCTGTTCTCCTCCCCCAATTTCCCAATAAAATCTTTTTAAAAAACCAAAAAAAACCCTCTATTATTATCATTGATTCCTTTCGGTTATGAGTGTTCTCTCAGATTCTTCTTTTGAAAATGAAGCTCATCGTGCACAGGTTAAGATCATAATATTTTGGAATAAAATATTTGAAAAAAATCTTTCCTCTTCTAGAACTCTGTTAGAGCAAAATAGGACTATTGTGTTCAAAGTACCATAATTTTTGCCCTAAAATAACTGAACTTATTATCCTAATTTTGATTTTTTCTTTTAAAGCAAGTTCAGATGATCCAATGAACCATGAAGATTTAGAGGCATCAAAAGAGAGAGAGAAAAAACAAAACACCTGGGTCTTGGAGATAAACTGAGACTCTGGCTGAAAGACAGAAGGGATGGAAGTAAGCTATAAAAACATTATGAGATGGAAGCAAGAATGACTGAGAAGGAGGCAAAATTAAAATTTAGTGTTATTTTGAAGCACCACCAACATTTGAAGTTCAAAGTATCATGCCGTTTTATTTTAACTGGTCAGTGGGTATTGCTGCCATTAAAAAAAATTATTTAAAAAAACTTTAAATTATGGCAAAATACCTGTCACATGAAATGTATCATCTTAACTATTTTTACATACAGTTCAGTGGCATTAAGTATATTCACACTGTTGTGCAGCCATTGATATATTTTAAACATTATAGCCTTTTTGATGGCCCTATGATAGCATGTCCTAATGTCTACTCTCTCTAGGCTAATGGTTTTCTTTGAGGAGAGAAGACTCAGGGAGAAGACAGTGCTGACTGATGGGGGAAAGAGAGAGGAAAATTTGGCTCAACATGAGAAAGAACTTTCTATATTTAGACCTGACCAGCAGAGGAACAGGGGGCCTGGGAGCTCCCTTTGAAGGTGAAGAGTGTTCACACAAGAGCCCTTAGGCCATCTGTTGGGCATGTTTTGGACAAGATTCCTGTCCTGGGTGGGAGGGACCTCTGGGCTTCCTTCCAACTATGAGATATTACCGTTGCACTCACTCAGAAGTTGTTACACACTCAGGTTTCAGATGAGTTTATTGGAGTTTAAGTGCACTAGATTTGGGCTTTAAAATAGTCACACTCAAAACCACTTATTGGCAGGTTTTATCCTCTCCTGGCACATTGGCTGCTGCTTTTGTGAAGAAATAATTAAAAGTAGCATACTTAGGTTTCAGGCCCAGTCCAACCACTTATTAACCAAGGGATGTGGGGCAGGTGACCTTCACAAAAAAACAGTTTTCATTTAAATGTGCTCCGTTGGCTTTGGGTTTACCCTATTCCAACCCATTTTCCACAGTGCTGTCACAATCATCTTTCTAAGATGTAAATCTGGGCATATCACCTTCTCTCACTTTAAAAAATTTCTTCAATGGTACCCCTTCATTTTCAAAATAAAGTTCAAATTTCTAAGCATGGTACCCAAGGCCACCCTGCCCATCCTTTGAGACTTGTCTCTGTCATTCCCTCTCAGATGTGCTAGTCTTTAGCTAGAATGAATTATTTCAATTCTCCAATCCTTATTTGCCTGGCTAATTCCTACATATTCTTTAAGACTCAGCTCAGGTATGGTCTTTTACAAGAAAAGTACCCATTTTCCCCCTAAGGCTTGGCCAGGGCTCATTATAGCACCCTCATCATGTATGACCATGACCATGAGGATCGTAAAAATAGTATGCATAAAACAGTTAGTTATACATGGCCCTAAAAAAATGAAAAGATAAACTTTATTAGTCATAAGAGAAGTGTAGCGAAAACTGCAATGGAATACCAGTTTTTATCATTCAGATTAGCAAAGGTTAAAATTTTTGAAAACACTGTTGATAAGAATATGTGGAAACAAGCATTCCATTCATACACTGTGGGTGGAAGCATAAATTAGTGTGATTTTTATGTCAACAATGTTCAAAATTACAAGTGTACATACCCTTGATCCAGTAACTTTATTGCTGAGACTTTATTCATAAATTTGTACATCAGCAAAATGACAAATTGAAGATGAAGCTTTCCTTTGGTTTCTATTCTCAGGAAAGGAAAATACACACTCAAACACACACACACACACACACACACACACACATATATATATATATACACACACACACACACACACACATATATATGTACACAGACACACAAACACACACACATACATATACACACATAGGAATTTTCTGTTCTTGAAAGTCTCCTAAAACTTCCCTGTAACACATCTGGTAATTTTTTTTATAATACAGAATGAACTTCTTTTTTTTTTAATTGGGGCATTAGGGGATGGGAACAGCGCAGGGGAATCGGGGGAAGGGGAACAGACAAGTTGCTGTCCTTTTGTTCTTCAGTCTAGTTGTGGAGGACGTNCCCAGCTCCAGGTTGAGCTGTTGTTCAGCATCTTAGCTGTGGAGGGCAGTGTCACTGGCCCTCATATGTGGGATCCGAACCAGGGCCCTCTGGCGACCCAAGCCAGCTCTTAACCACCGTGCCACTCGGCCGGCCCTATTGTTTTTTTTTTTTAATCAAGAAAATAATAGCTTCCCTGAAAGCTATTGAAAAAGGAAAATGGGTATTGGGTCAACAACTAGCAGTGCCTGTTGCACTGAGAATAAATAAGAATGAATCCTCAGGACACAGTTGGGGTTTGAGAACACAAACTGGTAATAGCACCAACATAAACTGGGGTTCTGACGTCAGCTAGTTGGATAACTAGGGGTGGGGAGGGTAGCTATCTCACCTAAGTGAGCCTAAAATTTTCTCATAGGAGAAGATGGTTAGTCCATATTATTATTTCTAAGGTTTAAAAAATATTCTACCATCTGTAATTCTAAGGACTTATATAACATCCTTTTCTAAAATAGCGGGAAACTATGATTGACTTTCTTGGAAGCATGAGAAGCCTGTTGATTCTTTAATAAAGCTAGCACTCTTTCAGTTCAGAAAGACCCAGTGCAGTAGGGAAAATGCTGTCTATAGGTACATTTGATAAAGGTTATTAGTACACCAAATAGAAGTTTTCCAGAGTTAAATATGCACTTATGGATAGTTCTCTAATACAGACACCAAGAGGTACAACTGCAGGGGTGAAGCCCAATACATTTAAACAGTTTAACTGAAACAATTGTATTGCCCTCCAAAAAGGCTGTACCAATTTATATTTCTACCAGCAATGTACTAGAGTGCCAATTTCCCTAGCAGAAAATATATGTAAACTTGAAGAAATAAATAGTATTATGAATTCTTTTTTACTTTGTCAGATCCTGTCACATGCCTTTTATAATCATTATTTTATATAATTCTCCTGGCTACTCTAATGAGGTAGGTAGTATTATTATGCCCATCCTAGAGATGAAGAAACGGAGGCTCAGAAAGGTTAAATAGCTTGCCCCAGGCCATACACTGGCAAAACTGAGACTGAATCCTCAGTTTGTCTGACACCAAGTCCAACCTCATAAGCCCTGAACTCTACAGCCTTATTATTCCTACTGGGTCTTTAGTCTCCATGGAGAAACATGGAAATACATCTCCATCTTGCTTGAAGATTCTACCCAGAAACCCTAACATTACCAAGGCTAGAAATTGGTAGACAGTGATATTGCTCAGAATAAGTCTGAGACACCACAAAGCCACAATGTGGTAATATTCACTGATAAAACCTTCAAGAATCATAAAAGGCCTCCCTCTGATGGTTTCCAGCAGTGTGAATAACATAGAAGTAACGGGAATTTATTTTCACCTTTTCTTCCCTTTACTCGGTAGGAACTAACTGTGTCTTCTGATTATATTGTTATAGAAAATCTTGGGCTTTTCTTGTTCTTTGTCGTAGACCTGAGGGGCGGTTCTCACGGGTCCTGGTCTATGCCTGTTTGATCTGCCCTGGAGATGTGCTCACTCACACAACCAGGTGCTGAACTCTGTTTTGCTGTAATACATCACCACCACAGGAGGGAAAAGAAACCACTGAATGGACTGACCTGTGCTCATAGCATCGATTTTGTTGTAACAAAGTCAACAAACTGTAGTAGCTGTTAGTCACTGACTAGTTCTTAGCATCCTGCCAAGACAGAAATGGCCCACATAAGTGCATCTTCAGAGTTTCACCTGGGCCTTTTTAAAGTATGTAAGAAAAAGGGGTAATGGCAGGGCTGAAATAGACATTACAAATCATGGGGTACTTTGATGAGAGGTAATAACAGCCTTTGAAAGATATACACTCACATTGTGGAGATGCTGGGATGGGCCGGGCTATTCTTATCAACCAGAGATTAAGAAAGATGCTTAGATAAGTCTGAAAAACATTTAAGAATCCTCTATCTCAAAGCCTAAGATGTAAAGTTCCCTCTGAGTCCTTTAGCTGTATCACACTAACATTGGTATCTTATATTTTCATTATGTCATTCAAAATATTTTCAAATGTCCTTCATGAAATGAATCAGATTTTTATAAATATATAAATTAATTTCCAAATGTTTGAGACTTCTGTTTCTATCCTACAGATTGAATAGTCTCTATTGCTCTATCTTCAAGTTCACTGTTTCTTCAGCCACCTCAAAAATGCTGTTAAAAGCATCCAATGAATTTTTCATTTCAGTTATTGTACTTTTCTGCTCTAAAATTTCCTGTTGGCTCTATATATATATATATTTTTTTTGTAGAGGGCAGTGTTACTGGCCCTCATATGTGGGATCCGAACCAGGGCTCTCTGGCGTCCCAAGCCAGCTCTTAACCAACGCGCCACTCGGCCGGCCCTGTTGGCTCTATTTTTATAGTTTCTATTTTTCTGCTGGGATTCTCCCATTATGTCATTTGCTATGGGAATTGTTTCCAAAGGCCTTGAACATATTTCTAATGGCTGCCTTCGAGTTCTATCTATTTATTACAACATCTCGGTCATCTCAGGTTTCCTTTTTTCCCCCTGAGTATGGGTCACTTTTTCATGTTCCTTTGCATATCTAGCAATTTTTAATTGGATGCTAGTTATCATGAAAGCTACAATGTAGAGACTCTAGATTCTGTTTTGTTCCTTTGAAGAGTAATCTTTTATTAACTTGGCTAGACCCAAATTCCAAATTGTTTCTCTGCATTCAACAGCAGTTGAATTCTGCTCGGCAATTTCTGCTTCCAGCTGATGTCTTACCTCGCCCTCCCCTCTCCCCTCTCTTCTCTCTCCTCTTTCTCTTTCTCATCAGTCAGCTGAGACGCTGGGTGGACTTTTTAGATAGTTTAGGTCTTTAGATAGTTTAGATAGTTTAGGTCTTCTTCAGCTCATTCTCTTCTAGGATTTCTCCCTTAATTCTGGCTGATGTGTCAGCCTGAACTTGTCGTCCCTAACAACTCAAGAAGATAGATTATTAATGGCACTCAGGCAAAAAGTTGCAAACTCTCAAATCTCACAAGGTGTGCTTTCTGCTTTTAAGGATGGACTTCTCTGCATTCTGTTTACTTTAGATAGGTCTCTACTGTATTGTTCTTTTAACCATTTTGTCCAAGTTTTATAATTATTGTTTATGAGAGGGTTAGTCCAATCAAGCCATTCTGCCATTATCAGAAGCAAAATTTGTTTTCAAACAATTATTAAAAAAACGCACACATCACTTGCAAAGATCTTATACGAAAGTGATCTAGGTATAATATATCCTAAGAATATGATTTTAGAAGGAATCAAGATTTACTAAGAATATTATAAAAATTAGGGAAATATAAATCTTTATGGGAAAATCATTCCTCTCTCTGAGGTGCATACATTAGTTTGAAAAGGGAAAGAAAACTGAAAAAGGAATAAGCAGTCAAACTATTACACCAAATTTAAAAACTGGTATTCTTCACAGAAGACTTTGTTTAACACTAAAGAGACTGGTGCACCGTGCATAGTAATTCAAAGTCTCAAATTTTAAACATTCCCTGTCAAATTGGGATCAATTGCTATGTGCGATGCCTTCTAGTTTGATACCATCTCCCTCAGATTATCTGTAGCTATAAATGACAAACAACCAGTATCCCTGAGTCTGTGACTATAGCAGCTGCCACAGAGCTAAAGAGGCTGAGGGTGGTGGGGCACAGAGTGATTCCACAGACCAAGCCCTAGCTGCTGGGGGGAGCAGCCCCACATCAAAGATTGGCCTGTTCGATGAGCAGAGGTCCTGACAGACTTTGTCACCACAGTAAAACTCAGGTTCACTCTTTGGCAAGAAAATTTGATAGTAAATATCTCATGCAGACACAAATTTTTCTTTTTTTAAGATTTTTTTTATTGGGGAATTGGGGGAGGGAACAGCGTTGGGGAATCGGGGAAGGGGAACAGAAAGTTGCTGTCCTTTTGTTCTTCAGTCTAGTTGTGGAGGACGTGGCTTCACTGGCTCATGTTGGTATTATCATTGCGCTCTTCACGGATGAGGCAGATTGGCCGCCAGCCATTGGACGGCTGCTCACAGCAGCTCATGGCAGCTCACGCTGGCTGCCAGCCACTCACTGCAGCCCCACTGCAGCCTACACCGTCGGCGACTCACGGTAGCCCAGCTCCAGGTCGAGCTGTTGTTCACCATCTTAGCTGTAGAGGGCACAGCATCATTGGCCCTCATGTGGGATCCGAACAGGCAGCCCTGCTGCTCAGAGCTCACGCTCCCAAGCTGACTCTTAACCAATGAGCCACTCGGCCAGTCCCAGATAAAAAATTTTAACATCACGTAATTGAAGCTAGCCTTACAACCTGGTAACTGGTTAATGGATTAGCAAGATGAGCCCATTAAAAACTCTATTATTGGACCGGCTGAGTGGCACATTGTTTAAGAGCTGGCTTGGGACGCCAGCTCTGAGCAGCAGGGCCCCGGTTCGGATCCCACATGAGGGCTAGTGACACTGCGCCCTCTACAGCTAAGTTGGTGAACAACGGCTCGACCTGGAGCTGAGCTGCCATGAGTCACCGGCTACGGCATAGGCTGCAGCCCCTGCTGCAGTGGGCTGCCCTAAGTTTGTCTGACACCAAGTCCAACCTCATAAGCC
>NW_017731399.1:5519901-5532475 GCF_001890085.2 Hipposideros armiger
GCGCCACTCGGCCGGCCCCCCACATCTGGTATTTTTAAGGTGGTGGGTATGCTTATACTTTAAATTATTGACTCAATTTCTCTAACGGGTATTGGTTTATACAAATATTCTACTTCTTCTTAGGTTAATTTTGGTAATACATATTTTATCTAAGTCTTTAAAACTTAATGGCAACAATCATTTGTATTATTATATTCATGATTTTTAATATATCTACTGTGTCTGTTATATGCTCTCTGGTTAATACTGTTTATTTGAACTTTAAATTTTTTTCTTTCAGTTTTTCTAGGCATTGTATTCCTTAATCAGTTTTCAAAGTACAAGCCCTTAGCTTTGTTGACTCTCTATTGGTTTTTTTCCTATTTCATCAACATTTGCTCATATCTTAATTATTTACTTCATTTTACTTTCTTTAGATTTACTCTGTTATTCAAGTTTTTCCTCTTGTAGTGTAAGAATTTTTCCATTTATTTTAAATCATTCTTGTTTTAATAAATTCATTTAAGGCTATGCATTTCCCTCTAAATACTGCTTCAGTTGTTTTCCACAGGTTTTAATATGCAATGCTTTTGTTTTTCATTTTAAATATTTCACAATTTCTTCTGATTTCCTCTTTAGCTCATGAGTTATTGAAGTAATTTCCCCCAACTTTTTACTTTGTAAAATTTTAATTTTATTTTGAAAAATTTCAAAACTATAGAAAAACTGAAATAAACTAAAATAAAAGAATAGTGAAATGAACACTCTATTCCTCTTACTTATATTTACAAGTTATTAACATTTTGCCATATTTTTTTCTCCATTAGCTGCCTTCTAATGAAGCATTTAAATGCAAGTTGCAGACACCATGATACTTCACCCTTAACTAAATATTAATACTATTATTGGTAGAATTTTTCTTTTTATTGTCATAAGGTATCACTCTTAAAGCTTATTAAATACTTTTTCATTAAATTCTATTTGTCTGCTATTAATGTTAGTATATAGCCTTTTTTATTAGCATTTGCATGATAATCTTTTTTCACTTGTTTAGGTATGTTTCTTACAAGTTATGTTTACCTGTGTTTTATATTAACAATAAACTATCTGAGAAGGAAATTAGGGGAAAAAATCCCATTTATAATAGCACCAAAAAGAATAAAATACTTAGGAACAAACTTAATTATGGAGTTGAAAGACTTGTACATGGACAACTACAAACTATTGTCAAAAGAAATGAAAGGAGACATGAACAAATGGAATGATATCCTGTGTTTATGGATTGGAAAACATATCCTTAAATGTTCATCCTACCCATAAGCAGCCTATAGATTCAATGCAATACCTATCAAAATCCCAATGGCATTTTTTATGAAAATAGAAAAAAATTCTAAAATTCATGTGAAACCACAAAGGACCCTAAATAGCCAAATAAATCTTGAGAAAGGAGGACAAAGCTGGAGGCATCATGTCACCTGATTTCAAACTATATTAAAAAGTTACAGTAATTAAAGCAGCATAGTACTGGCATAAAGGCAGACATATAAAGCAATGGGACAGAATAGAGAGCCTCAAAATAAATCCACACATATATGAGGTATGATCAAAACCTACAGGAAATATTTAAATTTAAAAAAATTTATTACAGGGCCGGCCGAGTGGCTCAGTTGGTTAAGAGCTCGCTCAAGAGTTTGAGTTCTGAGCAACAGCAGTTCGATGCCTGGACTGAGCTGAGCTGCCACTGAGCTGCCAACAGGTGGCAGGATGGCTCAGCTAAAAAAAAAAATGTATTACAGTAAAAGACGCATTGCCGTTAATCACCCTCAAAATACTCCCCCTCACTTCAAACACACTTATGCCATCATTCTTGCCACTTTCTGAAGCAGTTCTGGAAGTCCTCTTTCATGAGTGTCATTAGTTGCACTGTCGTAGCTGCCTCAATTGTCCTGAATCAATTCAGAATGTTTACCTTTCACGGTCATTTTGACTTTGGGGAAGAACCAGAAGTCACATGGTGCCAGATCTGGTGAATAAGGTGGATGAGGACACACCATGTTTTTATTTGACAGAAACTGCCGTACCAGAAGTGATGTGTGACACAGAACCTTTCCATTATGATCAAGAAATATGGTGAATACTGCTGCTGAGGGTCATCCAACAAAAAGGCAGGGATTGTCAATACAGGAAGTTGAGCATGGAACCTTAGTAAGAGTGTGTGAAAAGTTTCAATTTGTTCAGTGCAGTTAGTCAGGTGTGAGCTATGGTTGAGAGGTGTATTTTAAAGTGTGCCATAAGCTCTGAGCAATAGCTGTTCGATTTCCAGCCCGAGCTGAGCTGCCGCTGAGCTGCCAACAGGTGGCAGGATGGCTCAGCTCAAAAAAAAAAAAAAAAAAAATAAAGTGTGCCATAAATCATCCTCCATCATGACAATGCTCCATGTCACGTGTCGCTTCTGCTATACGGCAATTTCTGTCAAATAAAAACATTATGGTGTGTCCTCATCCACCTTATTCACTGGATCTGGCACCGTGTGACTTCTGGCTCTTCCCCAAAGTCAATATGACTTAGGACATCGAGGCAGTCATGACAGCGCAACTAAAAACACTCACGAAAGAGGACTTCCAGAACTGCTTCAGAAAGTGGCAAGAATGATGGGATAAATGTGTTTGAAGCAAAGGGGAATCTTTTGTGGGGGATTAACGGCAATGTGTCTTTTACTGTAGTAATTTTTTTTATTTAAACCTATCTGAGTCTTTACATTTAAGGTGTGTCTCTAATAGACAGAATATAGGTAGGTCTTGATTTTTTTTTAAAATCCAGTGTATTCATCTCTGGTTTTTTTTAAGATTTTTTTATTGGGAAATTGGTGGTAGGAGAACAGACAAGCTGTCCTTTTGTTCTTCAGTCTAGTTGTGGAGGACGTTGCTTCACTGGCCCAAGTTGGCACCATCGTTGCGCTCTTCCTGGGTGAGGCAGATCAGTCGCCGGCTTCTGGACGGCCGCTCACTGCGGCTGCTGGCCACTCATGCTGGCTGCTGGCTACACACGGTAGCCCATGGCAACCCACTGCAGGCTACACCGTCACTGGTGACTCATGGCAGCCCAGCTCCAGGTTGAGCTGTTGTTCAGCATCTTAGCTGTAGAGGACAGTGTCACTGGCCCTCATATGTGGGATCTGAACTGGGGCCCTCTGGAGTCCCAAGCCAGCTCTTAACCAACGCGCCACTCGGCCAGCCCAATTCATCTCTGTTTTTTAGTTGAGTGTTTAGTCTATAAACTGTCACTAAGTGCATCACTTTCTATTTGTTTTTCATTTGTCCATCTGTTTTTTTGTTCCTCTATTCTTTCTTATTTTTTTGGGTTAGTCAAAAAAATTTTTTTTATTATTCAGTTTAATCCCTCTGTTGGCTTTGTAGCTGTACTTTTTCGCATTTTTATTTTAGTGGTTGCTCTACTACAAATATGCATCTTTAAATTATCACAACCTCCTTAGAGTTAATGTTGTACTACTTCACATAAACTATAATTCTGTAACATATAGTTCCCTTTACCTTCCAACCTTTGTGTTTTTGTTGCCATTTATAGTTCATCTACTTACATGACAAACCCTAAAATATAGTGCTTTAATTCCTACTTTAAAGAGTCATATGATTTCTTTTAAAAAATAAGAGAAGAAAAAAATACATAGACTGTTGGCTTCCATGAAAGCGTGCTATCCTGACCTCCCTTCAAGAAGCCTGCTGTGAGGAGGGTGGTTGATGGACAGTCTACTGCAGCATTCATGCTGACACCATCCCCAGGCTGCTCCCAGCCAGTGACTGAGCATAGCAGAGGTACATAGAGGTAGGCCATTTTTGCTGACATGGGACGCCTCTCATGGACAATCTTTGCTCTGGAGACCCCAGTTGGCCTGGCCAAAACTTTTTCAGAGCTGCATGGCAGTCAAGTCTTCTACACAACCTCCTTCCTTGCCCCTCCCCTTTCACAGGTGTCAAACCAACACTGATGTCTGAAGCCTGCCTTACTCCTTTCACTTTTCTGTACCCTTCACAGGCATCTCCCCCAATAAATCTCAGGCATGTCTAATAGTTTTGGCATCTGCTTCATGGAGAACTTGAACTGATGTAGTCTTTTATATATACCATGTTTTTACTATTTCTGGTGCTCTTCATTCTTTCCTGTAGATTTGAATTTCCAGCAGACTAGCCCATCCCCAGACCTACTGGATGAAAATATACGTTTAAAAAGACCTCTGGGTGATTTTTTGCATACACATTATTTTTGAGAAAAACAGTTCTAGTCATTTTCATACTTCTTATCACACTACTGTGGTTTTCTTTTTTTTCCCTTACAGGATGTGAGCTACGTAGAAACACTGTCCTTTATCATTGTATCCCTTAAAACCTATACAGTAATTGGTACAGAGTAGATGCTCAGTATATGCTTATAGAATGAATAAAATGGGGGAAAGGACACACCTACTAAGAGGTCATTTGCTTCGGTGAGGGCTGCACCTGAGGCTGGCAGGCTGTTTTGTTCCTGGGTTAGCATTAACTATCACCCTCTAGCAAATAATAGGGACCACTCCACATTGGGCCCATCAAATTATCTGTCATCTCATAACCACATAGCAAAAGCTTTTTCATCTTTTGATGGAGCTGTTGGTGATTTAAAAACATATATTTTCTAAGTCAGAAATCAGAGAGCTTATGTTAGGTCAGGCTGTTAGAAAGATCCCAGAAAAAAAAAATCCATAAAAATAGGCCTAAGGGGAATGGAAATAGATTAGGCCATAGCCATTGCTCCTTGCCTAGAGGAGTCAGTTAGAAGGAGATCTATTTTATCAGGAGTGGAGTGAGAAAGGGGAGAAGCAAGGAGAGAAGGAGGATGGCAAAGGGGGAAGACAAGTGAAGAAAGAAGGTATACATGGAAGAAAAAAATTCTCCATTAGGGCCGGCTGAGTGGCTCAGTTGGTTAAGAGCTCGCTCAAGAGTTTGAGCACTGAGCAACAGCAGTTCAAGCCCCGGTCTGAGCTGAGCAGCCGCTGAGCTGCCAACAGGTGGCAGGATGGCTCAGCTAAAAAAAAATTTTTTAATTCCCCATTAGCATCAGACCCAAGGACAAAAAGGAGGAGGAACACTTGAGTCCCATCTATGCTTAATGCTTGATAAGGGTCTGCTGAATTAAGCACCAATGCTTTTTAGTCTGTCATTCAGCATTCTCCACATAACGTCCACATCTCATCCTTTAGCCACACTTTCTATTATCCCTCTTTGTATGCTCCACTCAGCTGAACTGCATCATTTAATATTTATCCTTGTTGAGCTTGATCATGGCTCACAGTGTCCTCTTGACCTGGACTGTCACTTTGTCTGAGCTCTTTCTATAAAAATTCTACCACTCCTTCAAGGCCCTTCCAAAATACCCTCTTCCTTGAAAGCTTTATTTTATTCCCTACAATGGATGACCTATTCTCCCCCTTTGCACAGAATCCTCTTCTGTGACTATCTTCAAGTCTACGTATTTGTGTACTTGTGTTCTCTTAGTCAATTGCCAATGTCATTGACTATTTTGTCTTTCTTAGTCTCCTAGAGCACCATCCAGTGCCGATAGCAATGCACAAAGCATCTACTAGGCATAGAAAGTGAAATGATTTCTATTTATTTGCAGTAAACTGATTTGGACCTTACTTGGAAATAGAGTGACTTCCTTCTCAGAAAATTATCCTTCACTCTATTTTAAAACTTTGATTTTTTTATTTTTTTGCCAGGTGGATCTTCTTTCTTTTTCTGTCTTCTGTTATTGACTGAACCACAGCTTGGTCCCATGAACAGTTCCTCTTCCATCTCCACTGCTGATGGCTTATCTTCAATCATGCATTTAACTTGGAGTAGTAACATAGCAGGCTGTTCTGACCCAGAGTTTTGACCACTCATGAATGGTCTAGGAGGTTGATGACATGTTATAATTTATGATCTTCCTAGGACACGAATTTGCAGGAGTTGCTTGGTGTGCAAGGGTAAGTCACTTGAGGGTGAGCACACCTAGAAGAGCACCCACCACATTTCAACACAGCTCTGCTGTTTACTACTTGCTTTAGAATTTTGGTGACTCAGGAGGAAAGTCCAGATGTTAAACAGTTAACTGGATTCAGATATGTTTGTTTGGCCCATCCAGTGTCAACATGCATCAAATTTAGAAAAACACATTGGTCACCAACATTTTTTTTTTTAAAGATTTTCACTGGGAATTGGGGGGATGGGAACAGTGCTGGGGAATTGGGGGAAGGGGAACAGAGAAGTTGCTGTCGTTTTGTTCTTCAGTCTAGTTGTGGAGGACGTTGCTTCACTGGCCCAAGTTGGCATCATTGCGCTCTTCCCGGGCGAGGCAGATCAGTCGCCGGCTTCTGGACGGCCGCTCACTGCGGCTGCTGGCCGCTCACGCTGGCTGCTGGCTACACACGGTAGCCCATGGCAACCCACTGCCACAGGGGCTGCAGCCTATGCCATCCCCGGCCACTCACGGCAGCCCAGCTCCAGGTTGAGCTGTTGTTCAGCATCTTAGCTGTAGAGGGCAGTGTCACTGGCCCTCATCTGTGGGATCTGAACTGGGGCCCTCTGGCGTCCCACGCCAGTTCTTAACCATCACGCCACTCGGCCGGCCCACCAACATATTTTTTATTGATCCATTTTTATTAACTAAAGTCCATAGTTTACATAGGGCTCACTCTTTGTGTTGTACAATTCTATGGGTTTTGACAAATGCATAATGCCTTGTATCCACCACTACAATATCATATATAATAGTTTCACAACCCTAAAAATCTTCTGTGGTCTCCCTTCTCATCCCTTCTGCCCTTCTCCCAAGCCCATGGCAATCACTGATCTTTTTGGTGCTTCTACATCTTTATAGTCTTGCCTTTTCCAAAATGTTATATAAAGCATGTAGCCTTTTCACACTGCCTTCTTTCACTTAGCAATATGCATTTAAGGTTCCTCCATGTCTTTTCATGACTGATAGCTCAATTTTTTTAGTATTGAATAATATTCCAGTGTATGAATTACCACAGTGTATCCATTCACCTGTTGAAGGACATTTTTGTTGCTTCTAGGTTTTGAAAATTATGAATAAAGCTGCTATAAATATTCAAGTGCATGTATGTGTATACAGAGGTTTTCAAATTATTTGGGTAAATAACAAGGAACACAATTACCATGTATGGTAAGACTATGTTTAGCTTTGTAAGAAACTGCCGAACTGTCTTCTAAAGTGGCTGCACCATTTTGCATTCCCACCAGCAGTGAATGAGAGTTCCTGTTGCTCCACGTCCTCGCCGGCATGTGCTATTGCCAGTGTTTTGGGTTTTTTTTTGTTTTTTGTTTTGTTTTGTTTTTTTAGCTGAGCCATCCTGCTACCTATTGGCAGCTTAGCGGCTGCTCAGCTCGGGCTGGCCTCGAACCGCTGTTGCTCAGAGCTCAAACTCTTGAGCGAGCTCTTAACCAACTGAGCCACTCGGCCGGCCCTTATTGCCAGTGTTTTGAAATTTAGCCATTATAATAGGTATGTAGTGGTATTTCATTGTTGTTTTCATTTGTAATTCCCTAATGACACATGATGGTGAGCATCTTTTCATATCCTTATTTGCCATTTATATATCTCTTTGGTAAAGTATCTGTTCAGATATTTTGTCCATTTTTAATTGGATATGTTGTTTTCTTATTGCTGAGTTTTAAGAGCTTTTTGTATATTTTGGATACAAGTTCCACAGGATATGTGTTTTGGAAAAATTGTCTCCAAGTCTTGGCTTGTCTTTTCATTCCTCTAACAATGTACTTGACAGAAGAGACGTTTTCATTTTAATGAAATCTGACAGATCAGGTTTTTGTTTTTTTTTAATGGATTGCGCTGTTGGTGTTATATAAAAAAAAGTCATTGCCAAATCCAAGCTTGCCTGGATTTTCTCCTATGGTATCTCCTAGAAGTTTTATATTTTAAAGATATATATTTAGGGACATAATCTGCTTTGAGTTAACTTTCCGAATGGTATAAAGGCTGAGTCTAGATTTCTTAATTTTTTTTGCATCTGGATATGCAGTTGTTCTAGCATCATTTATTGAAAAGATAATTCTTTCTACACAGAATAACCTTTGTTCCTTTGTCAGAGAGGTCAGTTGACTACATTTGTGTGGGTTTATTTCTGGGCTTTCTATTTTGTCCTACTGATCTATTTGTCTGTTCTTTCACCAATACTGCACTGTCTTAATTACTATGTAACTTTATAGTAAGTCTTGAAGTTGGGTTGGATAAGCCCTCTAACTCTTCTTTAGTATTGAGCTGGCTACTCAGGGTCTCTTTCGCCTTCCATATCAACTTTAAAATCAGTTCGTTGATATCCACAAAATAACCCTGGAATTTTGATTGGGATTGTGTTGGATTTATAGATCAAATTGGAAAGAATGTACATCTTAGCAATGTCAAGTCTTTCTATCCATAAACATGGAACATCTCTTCATTTATTTAGATCTTTGATTTCTTTCACCAGGGTTTTGTAGTTTTTCTCATATAGATCTTATAAAAAATATTTTGTTATATTTGCATCTAAGTATTAAAACTTTTATGTTAATGTAAATGGTCATGCTTTTGTAATTTTAAATTTCAATTTTAGATTTCTAGTACAAAGAAAGAAATTGACTCTGAATCCACCTTGTACTCTGCAACCTTGTTATCATTATTATCAATTCCACGTTTTTTATTTGTCATTGCGTTGGGATTTTCTACATAGACAATCATGTAATTTGCAAACAAAGTTTTATTTTTTCCTTCTAAATCTGTATACCTTTTATTTCCTTTTCTTGTCTTATTATATAAACTAGTACTTCCAGGATAAAATCAGGACATTTCATATAAATATTTATATTTCTGGCTTCTCTTTAACAATAGAGAACTGGTGGGCCAGGCGAGTGGAGCGTTGGTTAAGAGCTGGCTTGGGACACCAGAGGGCCCCGGTTTGGATCCCACATATGAGGGCCAGTGACACTGCCCTCTACAGCTAAGATGCTGAACAACAGCTCGACCTGGAACTGGGCTGCCATGAGTCACCGGTAATGGTGTAGGCTGCAGCCTCTGCTGCAGTGGGTTGCCATGGGCTACCATGTGTAGCCAGCAGCCAGCGTGAGCGGCCAGCAGCCGCAGTGAGCAGCCATCCAGAAGCAGGAGACTGATCTGCCTCACCTGGGAAGAGTGCAATGATGGTGCCAACTTGGGCCAGTGAAGCAACGTCCTCCACAACTAGACGGAAAAACCAAAGGACAGCAACTTGTCTGTTCCCTTTCCCCCAATTCCCCAGCACTGGTCCCATCCCCCAATTCCCCAATAAAAATCATTAAAAAAAAATAGAGAACTGGTTAAGCAGCCTATTTTGGCAGCCTCGGTCTGGAGTTGATCGACCATTGCCCTTTTAGATGATGCATCTGCTTCTAGTTCTTTGCAGTCCCTACCACTACCTGATAAAACACTTTGTCTCTTTGTGAAAAATGGCAATCAAGAGCGGGTTAAATTTTTTGTTTAAATAGAAAATATGGTCAAGGGATGCCAAGATCTTCACAAAAATTAGAGAAACATCTCCATGTACATGTGATTTGGAAGAAAGCCAGAGCTTCCATAAACAGCTCCCTGTTAACATATCTGGGAATTTTTAAGATTTCCAAATATCTCCTTGTGAATGTCAATGGTCCACTGAACAGGCAGTCCCCATATCACACCACCTCACTCACACCTGCCACATCCTGTCCCTTATTAACCTTCATTTCTTATGCTTCCTATCCTTGGTCTCCAAAGCCAGTTCTCACCCCTGAGCTTGATCCACCCCTTTCTCATTTCCCAGTATCACTTACATTCTATGTTATTCTTCCTGCCCTTACCATACTCTTTCAGTGAACACCTCGGTATATTAGGTATCCAGTAAAGTGGACCCATGTTATTAGTGCTCTAAATCCACAGTGATTGCCCTAGAATGTTTTCGTGTGCTTTGGTTCAGCTGTATTATGGGTTAATAGGCTGTACTGAGCTGACTTAGGAACTTTATCATCACGATCACACCATTTCTATGGGAACATGTATTGAAATTCCAAATAACTTAAGATGGAATATAACTTATCACTAAGTTGAAGCAACCCGTAGCCCAGTAAGTATAGGAAGACAATTTTGAAAGACACTGGCTCCTTCAGTGCTTTGTGCCAGGTGGGCCAAAGCTGGAGTTTGTGTGTAGAGCTATAATGTGAGTGAGTGAGTGAGCGTGTGTGTGTGTGTGTGTGTGTGTGTGTGTGTGTGTGTGTGTGTGCACATGCACATAGTTGGGGGTGGGAGCATCATCATAGTTTACTCAGTGTTCAGATTCGAACATTTGAATTTTCAGAACTTTGGCCCTAGTAGGCTTCAGGATTTATATTTCCTTTCTCTTCTGTTACTGAGTGTCATTGGCAGCAAATAGGCAAGCAGCTTCAAGAATCTCCTTTTGAATTTCAGAAGATAGTTACCTAGTTCACAGGGTAACAAAGCCAGGCATGGGTGGACTTCTTAAAGCTCTAAGCCAGTGACTCTCAACCTGGACACACATTAGAAGCAATAGGGGGCTTTTAAAACCTACCAATGCCTGGCCCTATCTCAGACCAATTGAATCAGATTCTCCAGGTTGAGGCCCAGGAAATCAGTGTTTATGTGTATGTGTACACACACACACACACCCACACACACACACACATTCCCCAGGCGATTCTAATGTACAACTTGGGTTGAGAAGCACTTCTCTAAGGGTGTGACACTCAAGCTTGTACCTCTTTGTGTGTAATGCTAAAACCTAATAATCTTATCTGAGCAAGGATCCTATACCCACTCCTGCAGAGGAGGCTGTTTATAGACACTTTTCTTTTGTGACATTACAGGCACCTGATACTTTAGAAGGGAATTGGATCTCCTTTTTAATAAACAATGTTCTCTATTTCAAAGGAAACGGAGGAGGTAGAATTGAAATCCAGTAAGATAACTGAAGCAAATAACTCAAGGCACAGATGACAAAAAGCTTTTCCACATATCCATTTCATAAAAGCAACTGCTGCTTTTAGAAGAAACACAATTTGTACTAAATCTTCCCTTCTTTGGAATTATCGATAAATTTCTAAATTAACTTATAGGTGCTGAGACATTTCTTGTATTGCTTTTGCTACAAGTTGGGAGAACATGAGGAGAGGAAATCCTTTATGTGTTTATTTTAAAGGCAACACAAAATCTTATCAAAACAGGAATCCAATTAAAAATATTTTCTTTTTGGCTCATTAAGCAGTTCAGTAAGAAGTTAACAGGGAAGGGACAGGGACTTAAACATTAGTTCCCTTGGAATAGAATGATCAGTGTCCGGCATCCTTGTGATGAGTCAAGCCACCAAAATAACGTAATTTGTGGAATAAATAACCAGGAACCAACACCCAAGGTCTTAAATAATCAAAACTGGAGGCTATATCAGTTACTGTCTCAGGGTAAATTAGAGTGAGGAAAACTGATCTGCATTAGAAACTAAGCTGGTTTTCTTCTGGGGTTGGGGAATGTGTTCCACCCCTCTAATGTTGGGATGTCTGGTTGGCTGTGCTGATTCTGTCTACCTGAATCTATAGGTGGGGGCCTTGAAGTTAATGGCTCTGTAGTGAAGAGAAAGTGAGGAGGGCAAAAAGCTGAGGCAGTAGGAAGAATGGAGAAAGTTGAGAATGGGAGGCGTGAGAAAGGTGCACACTTAAATGTCCATAACTCATCCAATCCTATTTGTAATTCATTTATTCTTATTGTGCACTGACTCATCTCTGAGAAACTTGCATGGACTGCAGATGTTTGGCTCTTGAGTTTATAATGGAATAGTGCTCTGTCATCACTCACTGGTCATTGGCGAGTACAGGGAAGAGAGTGTGGCTGTATTGAGTAGTCAGCTGGAGTCACCATCACTTCAGGAAAAACTATTCAAGATGCATGCAGTATTGATGCTGTCATCAAAGCAGAAGACAAATGGCCTTCCATGTTGTCATTACCACAGCTTCTGTCAGGTTTGTTTATTGAGTGTCTGGCTACACTGACAGGTCAGTTTAGTTAGAGAGGAGGAACTCATTTGGCACATAAAGAGCCTGGGGGTGGATAATACATTTACATGGGCAGGAAGATCACAAAACCATTCTAAACACGCTTCTCACAGACTCCCTCAAAAAGCTGAATTTGAGTAGATAGTAGTTTTCTTCTAGCATGCCTTGGTTATGAATGAGAGAAGAGAGGAGCAGGAAAGCCAAGAGCCATGGTCCCTACCACATGATCCAGTGTGCCAAGCTCGTTTCTTATATGTGGGAAATTTAACTTTTCTTTTTTCTAAAACTTAACTTCATAATTCTATATACAAAAATAATGTCCAGGGCCGGCCGAGTGGCGCGATGGTTAAGAACTGGCTTGGGACGCCAGAGGGCCCCGGTTCAGATCCCCCATATGAGGGCCAGTGACACTGCCCTCCACAGCTAAGATGCTGAACAACAGCTCAACCTGGAGCTGGGCTGCCATGAGTCGCCGG
>NW_017731399.1:5535085-5543161 GCF_001890085.2 Hipposideros armiger
AGCCAGCAGCCAGCGTGAGAGGCCCTCAAGCTGCCGTGAGCGGCCATCCAGAAGCCGGCGACTGATCTGCCTCACCCGGGAAGAGCGCAATGATGATACCAACATGGGCCAGTGAAGCAATGTCCTCCACAACTAGACTGAAGAACAAAACGACAGCAACTTGTCTGTTCCTCTTCTCCCAATTTCCCAGCACTGTTCCCATCCCCCCAATTCCCCAATAAAAATCTTAAAAAAAAAAGAAATATAAAGGATCATAAGAGGAATGATTATACACCAACAAACTGGATAACCTAGAAAAAAATGGATAAATTCCTAGAAACATAAAACCTACCAAGACTGACTCATGCAGAGATAGAAAATATGAACAGACAAATAGTGACTAACGATACTGGCACAGTAATCAAAACCTGCCAACAACAAAAAAATCCAGACCAGATGGCTTCATTGGTAAATTCTACCAAACATTTAAAGAAGAATAAATGCCAATCCATCTGAAACTCTTCCAAAAATTGAAGAGAAGTGAATACTCCCAAACTTATTTTATGAGGCCAGCATTACCCTTATACCAAAGCCAGATAAGGACACTACAAGAAAAAAACACCCAAAACTATAGGCCAATAACCTTGATGAATATAGACATAAAAATTCTCAAGAAAATCCTAGCAAAGTGAATTAAATAGCTCATTAAAAGAACCATACAGCATAATCAAGTGGGATTTATGCCTGGGATACAAGGATGGCTTAACATATGCAAATCAATAACACATTAATAGAATGAAGAATAAAAACCATATGATCCTCTCAGTAGATGCAGAAAAAGCATTTGACAAAATTCAATCCCCTTTCATGATAAAAGCTCTCAACAAATTAGGTATAGAAGTAACATCCCTCAACATAATAAAGGCCATATATGAAAAATCCACAGCTAACATCATACTCAACTGTGAAAAGCTGAAAGCTTTTCCTTTAAAATCAGGAACAAGACAAGGGTGACCACTCTCACCACTCAACATAGTACTGGAAGTCCTAGCCAGATCAATCAAACAAGAAAAAGAAATAAAAGGCATCCACATTAAAAAGGAAGAAGTAAAATTATCATCTCTCTTTGCAAATGACACAATCTTACATATAGAAAACCTTAACAACTACACCAAATATCTATTAAAGCTGATAAATGAATTCAGTAAGGTTGCAGGATACAAAATCAACACACAAAAATCAGTTGCACTTCCATACATTAACAATGAAATAACTGAAATAGAAATCAAGAAAACAATTCCATTCACAATAGCATCAAAACCAACAAAATATTTAGGAATAGGCATACCAAGGAGGTAAATTATCTATACACTGAAAACTATAAGACATTGATGAAAGAAACTGAAGAAGACACAAATAAATGGAAAGATATCCCATGTTTGTGGATTGGAAGAATTTATATTGTTAAAATGTTCATACTATCCAAAGTCGTCTATAGAATCAATGCACTCCCTATCAAAATTCCAATGGCATTGTTTTCACAGAAATGAGAAAAATAATCCTAAAATTTTTATGAAACCATAAAAGACCCTGAATATTCAAAGAAATCTTCAAAAGAACAAAGCTAGAGGCATCACACTTCATGATTTTAAACTACACATACTGCAAAGTTATTGTGATCAAAACTGTATAGTACTGGCATAAAAATGGACATATAGGGCTCAGTTGGTTAAGAGTTGGCTTGGGAGCACGAGCTCTGAGCAGCAGGGCCACCAGTTCGGTTCCCACATGGGCCAGTGACGCTGCGCCCTCTACAGCTAAGATGATGAACAAACAACAGCTCGACCTGGAGCTCGGCTGCTGTGAGTGGCCAGTGACAGCGTAGACTGCAGCCCCTGCTGCAGTGGGCTGCTGTGAGCTTCCGTGAATGGCCGTTCAATGGCCGGCAACTGACTGCCTCAGCTGGGAAGAGCGCAATGATCATAATACCAACATGGGTCAGTGAAGCAGCGTCCTCCACAACTAGACTGAAGGACAAAAGTACAGCAACTTGTCTGTTCCCCTTCCCCAATTCCCCAATAAAATCTTAAAACAAACAAACAAACAAAACGGACACATAGGTCAGTGGAGTAGAATCAACAGCCCGTAAATTAACCCTTGCATATATGGCCAACTAATATTTGACAAAGGAGCCAAGAATATTCAATGGAGGAAAAGATAATATTTTCAATAAGTGGTACTGGGAAAAGTGGATATTTACATGGAAAAAAATGAAATTGGACCCTTATCTTATACCACTCACAGAAATTAACTCAAAATACATTAGACTTAAATACAAGACCTGAACCATAAAACTCCTAGAAGAAACCGTAGGGGAAAACTCCTGCATCTGTGTTGGCAATAATTTTTTGTATATGGCATCAAAAGCACAAGCAACTAAAGAATAAATAAATGGGACTATATCAAACTAAACAACTTATGCACAGCAAAAGAAACAATCAACAAAATAAACAAGCAACCTAGGGAATGGGAGAAAATATTTACAAACTATATATACCACATAAGGTGTTAATACCCAAACTATATAAGGAACTCATGCAACTCAACAGCAAAAACACAAGTAATCTGATTTCAAAATGGCAGACCTAAATAGACATTTTTCATAGAAGGCATACAAATGGCCTACAGGTATATGAAAAGATGCTCAATATCACTAATCATGAAAATGCAAATCAAAACCACAGTGAGATATCACCATTACAGAATGGCTATTATCAAAAAAGGCAAGAGATAACAAGTATTGGCAAAGATGTGGAGAAAGGGGAACCCTGTGTGCCACTGGTAGGGATGTAAATTGGTAGAGACGTTACAGAAAACATTGTGGCGTTTCCTCAAAAAATTGAAAACAGAATTACCATATGATTCAGCAATCCCGTTTTCTGGGTATATAGCCAAAGGAAATGAAATTACAATCTAAAAGCAATATCTGCCCTCCCATGTTCATTACAGCATCACAATAGCCAAGACATGGAAACCTAAGGGTCCATCAATGGATGAATGGATAAAGAAGATCACACACACACACACACACACACACACACACACACAGTCTTTAAAAAAAGGAAGGAAGGGCCGGCTGAGTGGCTCAGTTGGTTAAGAGCTCGCTCAAGAGTTTGAGCTCTGAGCAACAGCGGTTCGAGTCAGCCCGAGCTGAGCAGCCGTGAGCTGCCAACAGGTGGCGGGATGGCTCAGCTAAAAAAATAAATAAATAAATAAATAAAAATAAATAAATAAATAAAAAAAGGAAGGAAATTCTGCTATTTGGACAATGTAAATAGACCTGGAGGGCATTATGCTAAACAAAATAAGTCAAAGACAAATAGCACATGAATCCACTTATATGTGAAATCTAAAAAAAGCCAAACAGAGGGTAGTATGGTAGTTGCCAGGGGGTGCGGGTTGGTTAAAGGGCACAGACTTCTAGTTATAAGATGAATAAAGTCTGGGGATCTAATGCACAGCATGGTGACTATAGTTAACAACACATATTGTATACTTGAAATTTGCTAAGACTAGATCTTAAATGCTCCCAACAGACATGATAATTATGTGTGGTGATAGATGTGTTAACTAACCTATCATGGTAATCATTTTGCAGTCTATATGTGTACCAAATCATTGTATTGTACACCTGAATATTACACAATGTTATGTCAATTATATCACAATATTCTTGGAAAAAATGTTTGCCCTGCATTGAGCCTTAACTAAGGTGGTTTAAAATATTACCAGAGAAGAGCAGTGGTGTGGTAAAAGGGGCTGAGTCAGGGGGGTGAGGTGTGAGAGCCCTGTCTGCCTATCTGAGAAACCTTGATGTGTTGCCTAACTTCTATTGACCTCAGTTACTCCTCTGTTATAGCTGTCACCAAAGGACAGAGGACAGCCAAGCCTTAGCTCTCCACAGAGATTCAATGGAGGGGCTTAGCAGGCCTGACTGGGGGACCCCCTTCTCCAATCCCATTGCCATTACCTAGAGCAATTAATTCCAGTTTGAACCCTCAATCCTTCTCCTTCATAAACTGAATCCCAGCTCTGTTCTCCCCCGCCTGAAAGGCCACGTGCTTCAGGGAAAGGTCCCACAGAATGAAATTTAGCAGTCTCAGCCAGTCTGTTAGTCTAATTTCCCTTGCCAAAAGATTGCTTTGGGCAGTTGCATGGCAGTGTAATGCAATTGTGGCTGAAAAGATGTGACGGAAAATTGTAAGAGACACTTCTGGGAAGGGATTCCTTTTTCTTAAGCAGTTACACAAGTGAGGGGCTCTTACTCCCGTCTTGAATATCATTACCTGCAAGGATGCCTAAAACTGTAGAATAAGGAAAGCCATCCTAAGAGGACACCACTCTGAGGATGAGAGGGGGGGGGAATGGAGAGAATTGGGTCCTTGCAGTAGGTATGGGGGCCCTGATTGGAAGAACCCTGGCACTGTCCTATCACGCCTACATTCTTGTTTTATGAGATAATAACTATTCCTTATAGTTCAAACTTCTTTCTGCTGGGTCTTTTGTTTCTTGTGGCCAAAAGTACATGGAGATGGATGCATATGGGTTGTGGTTCTGGTGCTAATTTCTAATATCTAAGGACAATTTCTAAAGGAAATAATCCTGCCCTGACCCTGTGTGGATTCTCTTATTCCACTGTCTTTGTCCAAACCTCTATGTAGTTCCTTTACATGGTCACCCCAGCGACGGGTTAAGCATCATATGAAAGAACTCCAGAGATTCGAGTCTCACTATCTTTGTTCTGAATCTGCTGCCTTGACCCTCCCCTGCCCTTGATGCCCCCAGCTTTTGACTTCTTTCCCCACCCTCTAGTATTCAACTCCCCCTCTTCCTCAGACTTGACCTTGAGCACTGCCTTCTCCACTGCACCTTAGACTGCCCACTGGTTAAAATTCGGGGCCTCCCTACAACTCCACAGCCTCAGCAGGACTTAAGTCAATGTCCCTGTGATTTCCCCTCTCCTCTCATACCTCACTTGGGTCATCTCAGGGGTTTTGCTTCTTGTCCTTTTTGGTTTGTGTTTCTCTTCTGGGCTCTCCTGCTGCCATGTCTGCTTACTCAGGCCAGAGGTTTTATCCAATGGCTGCGAGTCCTCAGTCTCTCTGAACTGGCTCAAAGTCCTCCCGTTAAGTCCCGAATAGCCTTCAACTCTATTTCCATAGAGGATTGCTTCTCTTCAGTGTGCACTTTATGGAAAATGCCAGCTGCAGCTGTTACCTGGGCAGAGTTCTCCCTCTGCGCAGCTCTGCACAGTTGCCTCTGTCCCTTCTCTGACAGACAGGAACTGAAGTCTTGCTATGGCTGTTCTGGTGGAAAGGGAAGCATTTTCGGGTTGCACACGATTCTATTTTGTGCCCCTGACCTTCTCCTCATTCCCAGGTTTAGTAGCCAGGGCTTTTCCTGTTCCGTTTTCCAGGCCCACAATATGAAAGCTACATTAGGAGCTGAGAGGTGTGCAAAAATGTACAAAAAGGCTCTCTGTCCTTGTTTTAGTAGGAGTGACTGCTTACCTCGAAGGTCCGTTCCAGCTCTTGAATTCCATGCTTCCAAATAAGACAGTAAAAATGCAACTTTGGGATTGCTAACAGATTCTTGGACTGGAGCACAAGCCACCCCAACACGCCTGACTGGATAACAGTGCAGAGTACAATGGTATAACATGTGCAATGCATTGTCTTTCATTTTTAAAAACTCATTTTATGAAACCCCTTAATTGAATCAGGCTTGAACTTCCTGTGGCATGAAACCAAATAGAATTACACTGATGCTAAAAATGTAAATGTATCCCAGATACCACGAAGCGATGTATTCATGGGAACGTTTAAGCCTGAAGACTTGCGTGCACACTCTGTGAGGATAAAGCAGGGCCCAATGATCAGGCATTTGAAATATAAACATTTATAGGAACATTTTTAATTCCCTGCTCTCTTCGGATTGTAAAACTGGTTTTGACCTTGGAGTCCTAGAATGTTACACCTGGGATGACCTCGAAGATCATCAGTCGTTCTCCGGATGGTAAAAAGGATGCCTGGAGGGGTAAAGAGACACACTCCAGGGCACTCAGCGTACAAACAGCCCGGGGCCAGGTTCAGTTCACACACCTGTAGTAAGCTTCGCCTTTGTGCCTGTCACTGCTCTGGGCATTGTGATCCACAGTAAAGAAACAGCCGGGCTCTCGAGGTAGCCCCAAGGGCTCGGATGTTCGGATCAGGCCTTGCTCCACTTTCTCCCTCATTCTGAATAGACTCCTTGAGAAACAGGAAACTCTGTGTTTAGTGGCACATGCTTAAGGGACTTGGAAAAAATAAAGGACTATCTCCCTGGCTCCCTAGTCTTGGGCCCTACTCCCCAAGCAGAGTCCTACACTGAGTCAGGGGGTCCGTGAGCTCTTAGAACTTCGTCTTTGTGCCTCTCGCTCCATTGCAGAAGCTCATTTCACATCCTTCATTCGTAACATAGCCACAGAGAGTCACAGCCGGTGACATTTCAGTTCATCAGTCTCCCCGTTTGGTTGGTGGCATGTTAGGGGATATTGTTTGGAGAACTGCATGTACAGAATACTTATTTTCCTTTCTTTTTTTTTTTTTNTCCCCCAATTCCCCAATAAAAATCTTAAAAATAATAATAATAATAATGTCCATTTATATCCATACATCTGGTAGTATATACCAGGCACATACAACAATTGCACTGGCTCTTCTCCTTTGTAATACTGCCCGTCCCCCACCCATTCTCTGCTCTTCTTTGTCTTTTTGGCTTCTTTTTGGGGTTGGCTGAGATGAGGGGATAGTAATGGAGATCAGAGGGTGAGAGGAGAGTAAAATGGGGACATTTGTTTCACCTTCCTCCTTGTTCACAGCCCCTAGGCCAGCACTGTTTGTTTTTTTGGTAAACTTACAGAATACTTCATTCATGGCCATGGTATCCCTCACAACATTACCTCCCCTGAAAGAACTCACATACCAAAGGAATTATGGTGATGAAGATGGGTCTAGAGCAGGGGTCGGCAAACTGAGGATCACGAGCCACATGCGACTCTTTGGGTACGTACATGTGGCTCTGCAATAAAATTGAAAATGAACACAAAACTATCATACTTTCAATTATAAAATTTTTAAAGGATATTATTCACATAATGGTGATTATGTAAAAATATATTTATAGCTCTCAAATTATTTTTAAATTGTTGTGAGGGACAGGATTAGCTCTTCCCAGGGTCAGCAAACTTTTAAGGTGGAACGTACCCAAAGAGCTGCATGTGGCTCATGAGCTGCAGTTTGCTGACCTCTAGTCTAGAGAAATGAAGTAACTGCCCCATGCCTCTCAACCATAAAATGGAGTCAAGAAGTCTGTCTGATTCTGAACTCTTTGTTGTTTCCACCGAAATGCCTATGTCCCATCATCACCATGTTGGATATGTCTCAATTTCATGGCAAAACAAGTTTGTTTTGACATGAATAACATTAAAGCCCAAATGAAACTAACAGGCATATACAGAAAAACAACACCAGAATACACATCCTTCTCAAGTGCATATGGAACATTCTCCATGACAGATCATATGTTGGGCCACCAAGCAAGCCTTAACAAATTTAAGAAGATTGAAATCATATCTAGTATCTTTTCTAATCACAATGATATGAAACTAGAAATCAGTAATAGGATAAAAACTGAAAAATTTACAAATATGTGGAAATTAAGCAACACACTCCTGAATAACTAATGGATCAATAAAGAAATCTAAAAGGAAATAAAAAAGTATCTTGAGACAAATGAAAATGAAAATACAATATACTAAAAAATTATGGCATGCAGCAAAAGCAATTCTAAGAGGGAAGGTTATAGCAATAATGGCCTACACTAAAAAAGAAAGATCTTGGGCCAGCCGAGTGGTTCAGTTGGTTAAAAGTTAGCTTGGGAGTGCGAGCTCTGAGCAGCAGGGCTGCCAGTTTGGTTCCCATGTGGGCCAGTGATGCTGTGCTCTTTACAGCAAAAGAAAGAAAGAAAGAAAGAAAGAAAGAGAGAGAGAGAGAGAGA
>NW_017731399.1:5552336-5618250 GCF_001890085.2 Hipposideros armiger
CCTCATATGTGGGATCTGAACCGGGGCCCTCTGGCATCCCAAGCCAGTTCTTAACCATCGCGCCACTCGGCCGGCCCCCAAGCCAACTCTTAACCATCGCGCCGCTCGGCCGGCCCTTCCTTTTTTTTTTTTTTTAAAGAGTGTAGTCAGCCCGCTGAGGCGAAAACCTATGCAATGAGATGCAGTTCCACCAGTGTGAAGAGTTTGGCTCTGATGTTGGGCCTGGTATCTCTTTCCTAGTGCTGTTGCCAGGCAGACTTGTTACTGACACAAATTTCCTCCCTGATAAGTTAAGCTCTTCCCCTCCCAGCTTCATTATGCCTGCAGCCGGAGCTCTGCTGCAGAGGAAGCCATGCCAGACACTCTGATTCACTCTCCTAAAATATCAGCCTGGCCTGGGTATGCTAGTGATGCGATAAAACTGGAAAACATAAATCAGATCGCCGGATGCTGTATCTGGTCAGGCACATAGGCTGCAGCAGGCTCTGCGACGTGCCCTCCATCTCTGGGGGCTACTCCCAGGAGGAGGCCAAAGGACGCAGCTTCCAGGCCTGGGACAGGTGAACAAGGAGGACAGAAGCTGACATGCAGAAGAGGCCTTACAGCTGTTGCCTTACATCCCAGATGTTAGGCCCGAGACTGAGGCGGAGTTCAGGCTCAGAGATTGCCAGCAGGAGCTGGAGAGGGGAGCGTAAGGAGAGGCCCCAATGCTAGCACAGCTTCCAATGTAAAGAACTTGTAAAATCCCTGAGTTTGGGCACCAGAGGGAAGGTTGGCTTCATCTACACTAGGAACCTGGTCAAGATGGAAAATCAAATATACAGAATCTGAGAGCTTAGAAGCTTCCTTAAAGAACACTCTGGAAAAAGCCAACCAAGAAGGGCCCTTCCTTTGGTGAAAAAAAGAGAAGTATCTCCATTGAACCGCTTAATCATTCCAAAGCTCAGAAAACAAGGGCCTTATCCACAGATCTGAGTTCAGGCCATTTGATCCCAGCTTCTCCACCGGTGCCTGGGGACAGTATTCCTCTTGGTTGGACATGCCAGGATTCCTACTGCACAAGTAATCTTAGAATTGCACAAAGTCATTATGCTGTACACTTTAAACTTACACTGTGCTGTATGTCAATTATATCTCAATAAAACGTGGGGGAGGGGGGTGAAGAATATGTAATTAAGGAGGGTTCATACCTCAGACTGCTAACCCTCAGCCATTGCTTTGCTAGGTTAGGTCGTACTGCATCACTATTAATCTGCCCTAAAATCAGATGGAATTCTTTGGGGCTTTGGGCCTGGGGGTGCAGGAGAATAACTAGGAGTGGGCAAGAGACAGAGTGGGATGAGGTGCTGAATATCAATCAATGCTGAATATAAATTAAAGGAAATTAAGGAGCAATTAGTGGCCCATCCAAAAGTGTCTAAGAGTTATATCCTGGTGAGCAAAGAAAGATCCACGAATAGACTAACACGTGGTAGGGCCAAGGGCTGCTTCATGGTATGAGTGAGGCCAGGTGCTCAGGCGAGTGACACCATCGATGTGTAAATAAGGTGAGATATTGAGAAATTAACTGTAGCTTATCTTTTTTTGCGACACTGACCTATAAGCCAAAACAATGAAAAGATAATTTCCCCCTTTCCCTTCCAGGAAAGGTAGCCAGAATTTTGTGTTCCCAGACCTGGGTGCCCTGACCCCAGGCAGGGAATTTCCAGCTCTGAGTCAGGCCCACCTGGGGGAACTCAGGAGGCTTCCAAAGTGGGGCGAGGGTAGAGGTTTTGTGCTTTGTGGGTAAGAGAATGTCAGGGCCTGACCCCTGGGAGGTGATTGGACCCTGGGAACCTGGCAAGCAAGAAGGGGTAGGTTTGTTAGGTTCTCCACGTGGCCTGTCCCCTACACTTTGTGCCCAAGCCATGGCCAGATGAGAATTGGCTGTGGCTACTCATGGATCCTAGTAACTATTGTGGCCTTGTGAGCCGGGTTTAGGGACCTCTTAGGGGAGCCTGGAGATGTATATTGAGAGGAGCCATGACAGCCATCTTTGTGGTTGCGTGAAATAGAAATACCCAACTGAAGGCTTGGGACCAGCACATGGCAGAGGCTTCAAACAGCAGAAATAGCCTCAATCACAAGAGCAGTGCACACCAATTGATGATAAGCTAGTGAATGAGTTGACCTTGCTGATCTCCCAGGTCCAAGACATAATTCTACATGCCCCCTATTTCCTTTTCACAAGCCGATCTCCTCACATCCCACGATTCAGAATGACTGACACAGCACCCACGGATTTCCAGTTCACAAGCACGCTCTGTTCTCCTCTCTACCCGGGCCACAGCGATGGTGGTACAGCTGTGCACCGTTTGCACTCATCCCACGATAAGTCATCATCCCACGGTAAGTCCATGCATGTGGGCATTGGAGGAAGACCTGTGCTGCAGATTGGGTAAGTCCCAGATGCCCGCAAGAAACATTATGTAAGCTTTTGTATTCAATGGAAAAGGGTTCCATTCCTTTTGTTGTCAGACTACAAAGCCAAAGCTGCACGCAATCAGGCACCAACATGCAGGGAGCCATTTCCCTGTTTGTGCAGGAAGCTCTGGCATGCTCTGTGTTTCTCTAGCATCACACCCCTGAGCCAGCCAAGGTCTCGGCTCTGGCCCTGACACACGGCTGGCTTTGACTTTGCCTCCTGAGGTCAGCCCACGTCCTGGGTCATCTCCACAATCAAGTCAGCACTGCCTCACCCAGGCCTGAGCTTGCCTTCTTGCCCGCACTCAGTCAAACACGTTAGGAGTCCCATGAAGCCCTGTGACTGGGCAGAGGCCTCAGGAGGTGGTACTGGTGAGTTAACTGGGTTCCTCACGTCCTAGTGCTGTCCCTCCATCTCTCTTTATCCCACATTCTAATGGGTCCCCCATGTTCACCCCTTCTTCTTCATCAGTAAACTCTGTGTTCTCCAAGGTCCAACTGAAACACCGCTTTCTCTGGGGAGCCTCCCTAACTGCCCAGGCAGACTTCACTGCTCGCATCTCACACTTGGCCCACTATTTCGTTTCCCTGTGGATTGCAGCTAATTGCTTACCTGTCTTTCCCACTTATTAGACAGCAAATCCTTGGAGAAGAAAAACCATATCTTATTAATTCCCAAGCCCTGTATAATACATGTATAATAAGTATTTCTCCTTATGTAATTTACAAATCCATTTTAAAAGGAATACTGTGTAGATAAAAGCCCAAACTAGGGAAAGATCTGGTTTTCAAAAGAGATCACAAGCTATCCAAGTCAAAAATCCTCATAAAATTGCCTACGGAACGATAAATTTCTTGTAAGGGAATAATGGTAAAAAACACATAAAACTTACCATTTTAACCATTTTTAAGCATACAGTTCAGGGGTATTAAGTACATTCACATTGTTGTACAATCATCACCACCAACCATCTCCAGATTGTTTTCACCTTTCCGAACTCCAACTCTGTACCCATTAAACACTACTTCTCCCTCCCCTCCTCCCCCCAGGCCCAGGCAACCACCATTCCACTCTGTCTCTATGAATTTGACTACTCTAAGTACCCCATATGAGTGGAATCATATAATCTTTATCTTTTTGTGACTGCCTTATTTCACTTAGCATACTGTCCTCAATGTTCATCTGTGTGCCTGTGTCAGAATTTCTTTCCTTTTAAGGATGAGTAATAGTTCATCACATGTAAAAGAGTTCTAATTTCTCTATATCCTTGCCAACACTTATTTTTTGCTGGTTTTTTTTATAATAGCCATCCTAATGGGTGTGAAAGTATCTCATTGTGGTTTGATTTACATTTTTGTAATGTTCAGTAAAGTGGAACAAAAAATGAATTTCTTTACTATGTTTTTTTTCAGATTATTAAATACATCATGTACTATAAAAAATTTGAAAAACACAGAAACAAAAATTAAAGTGCAAAAACACACAAGAGAATACCACCACTTGTAATCAGTTACCTAGAGATACACACTGTTGACATTTTGGAAATCTCCTCCCAGCCTTTTTTTCTATGTAAATGAATTTTTATGGCAAAAATTCATTTTGACTTAGCAACTCCCCACCCAGCTCTGCTCCAAGAAGAAAGCTTTTTTATTCAGTGAATTATTTGCTAAGTTCCCTGAGGGATATCCTGGAGGAAATACTATAGCGTTGGTTTTTGGTTTACTACCAGGTGTTCGTTTTGCCAAGTGGGCATATCAGAAAGGGTAAGAGCTGAGTTGCTTAGGCAATAAGGAGACTTGTAGGGGCTGGTGATGGTGGAAAGGAAGCGTGTGGTCAGAGAACAGTAACAGGTGAGGAAAGGCTGCTGACAAGGAAAGAGAAGTTTGGAGGAAAGAACAGATATTCATTGAGGAATTTGACTACATTTCTGTCTCCGCACAATATCTTCAGTAAAACCTGTATTGCTTGCGAGTGGGTAACGGAGTGTATTTACAAACGGGATCATCATAAATATACCAGAAGCAGAACATGGCTGGGAAATAGGAGAGCAAAGCCTTGCCATAGGGCTGAAACCAAAATGAAGGAGACGTAGCTTACACACTTAAAGATGTGGTCCTTTAGGAAACCTGGGCTGCTACCATGCGCACTAATCTGTTAGGGTTTTCCCATGTAATTTAATAATCTTCTAAGGTGTTCAATCTGGGCCAAAACCAGTTACCAAAAATCCACTTCTTCCTGGGCTCCTTTGCAGTTAGATGTGGCCACATGACTGGGTTTTAGCCAAGGGAGAATGAAAATGGTTTGCCATCTCTGGGCCAAGGCTTTCAAGAAGCAGTGGTGCCTCCTTCATACTCCTTCCCTTCTGCCAGCTTGATGAGGAGGATGGCAAGGCCCTAGGGGGGTGGGAGGGTCACAGTGGGGAGGAGCCGGGCTTCCTGAAAAACCCATGGAACCATGTGGAAGATAGCCAACTGCTGACCAGGATCACTTGCTCCAGATTATTATGTGAGTGAAAAGTACATTTCTATCATATGTACAACAGCCTACTCTGTTCTAGCTAACCTATTTAATGTCTAATGTGCTGTTATTAGACAGTTAGAATGGATAAACTACATTTTGGGGGAGAGTACTGAGCTTTAATTCAACTGCCTAGTAGTTGGGTGTATTAGACAAATGGCTTTTGGCTGCAAATAACAGACAACCTAATTGAAACTCATAATAGAAAAGGGATTTATTGGTTAACTGGGAGTCCAGAGGTACAGAGGACTGCATTGATTGCTACAATAATGTAAAGACTCAATTTCTTTCTATGTCTTCTCTTTTATACTCAATGTTGGTTGCCTCCTAGCGCTAACTTCCTGTTGATTGTAGGACTGTGTGCAGTTAGACGTGTGAGAGAGGTTGTCTCCCACAGTCAGCTAATATCAACGCAAAGCTTTGTGCTGATTGGCTCCTTCCTGAACCAAACCTTGTGACCATAACAATTGGATTGCCAGTGACCTAGACCAACCAGGGCTAACTGCCAGAACTAAAGGCAGGCTTGGTCCCACCCACACTACATGGCTGCCACCAATGATGCTTGTTTCTGTAAAGGGATGGAGAGGCTGGGTTGTCCAGTTTTAGAGATGAAAGTCACCTGATCCTAGCTTTCTCTGACACAGAGAATGTTCTTTTGGAGATGCTAAATAAAGGTCAAGTAATTTCCTCCTTATATGCATTGAAATATGTCTTTGAGAAAATTACTTTCTGCAAAAAGCACAAGAAGATTGAAACAGTGAAAGAGGTAGATGATTTAAAGGCAAGGACATACAGCCAACGACCTGGGAAGAATTAAATGACTTGGAAACAAAGTCTACATATTTCAGAAAGAATATTTTATATGAGGCACTTTCATGGTGGGATCGTACAAACTGGAATAAAAGAGGACAGTGGTATATTCAGATGTCGTGTGTAGGACATTTAAGTTCAGATTTGCTTCTCAGATTGTCCCCTCTCTTATTGGAATAACTTGCTCACTCATCATGTGTATTAAGAATGACTGTCAAGGACACTGTCTCTGTTTAGCTAAGTTTAGCTAAGTTTAGGCTAGATAACGCTGATCTCGTCTCTTCCTCCAAACAGTATAAATTCATTTTCCTGGACTTCATACCATGGACTAGAAATAAAAAAGAGGTAGTTAGGTGAATGCAATTCTTCCTATGCTGCATTTACCTCTAAATCAAGAATCAGGTAGGGTTTTCTTGTTAGTTCAGAGAGGAATTGGGCCAATTATTTTAATGTACACAAAAATAATTCTTTCAGCACAGATGCTCTTTGACTTAAAACTCCTGCGTGTAAAATCTACACAAAGAAATGTGAAAAGATCTGCTATAATAAGATTAAGCTTAAATGGTAAGGCAGGTGTTGAATATAAAATTGATTGGCTATGCCAACCACAAAATGGTCTAATTCATTTTCTCTACTGTTCTACAGAGAAAACAGAAGCAAGAAAGTCCCCTCTGTTTGTTTTTCTATGCTACCCTCTCCCCAGTGCAATTCTCGTCTTTCCAATGCAATCCTCAAAATCCAGTTCAATTTCCACTTCCTCCATGGAATTTCCTGGTTTACTCTGGCCCCTATCTCTAGACTTCCTGGCACTCACTGAAATAGTACTAAAGAATGGGGATTAAAAGCTCAGACTGATGTCAGACCTGCAGTCAACCTAGATGGGGCTCATACACTCTGAGCCTGTTTCCTCCTCTGAAAAATGGGACCAAGAGTGTGTCTGTGAGGATGAGACGAGATAATGCATGCAATGAGATAACGCCTGGCCAGAAGCAGGCATTAATAAATGGTAGCTATTATTAATATGCAATATTAATTACATATTAATCTCTTCCACTGAGTTGGAATAGCACAACACTGGACACATAGTATCTGGTCAACGCACCCCTATTTGTGCTGAATTGAAGGGAACTGAAAATGTTTTTCAAAGCAAAGGATGGATGTGACCAGGTTGGGACAGGAAGGCTGCAGGGCAAGGGTCACACTGTTCTTCTTTTTTTTTGGGGGGGGGCGGTCACACTGTTCTTAAAAGGCTTGTAGTGAGTACTCCATAAATGTACCATGAAACAACCATGAAACTCCACCAAGTCAAGTGACTGAAAGAACCTGCAGAGAAAGAACTTAAACAGGGACTGTGAATGTCAATGCGTTGTTCAAAAGAGCACTGCTTGTCAGAACTTTCTGTTTGATGGCTGGTCAAACAGAAATTTGGGTCTTGCTGGAATTTAGAAATGAGCCAAACTCACTTATAAAAATTTCATTTGTTGGATTGTAATGGGGTTGGGGGGGAAGTGGCAATGCTTCACATCTTTAAGAGAACAACAGATTTTCAATCACCTTAAAAAAAACAAAAAAAGTCAACAAATGAGCCTCTAACAACAGATCTTTATGTGTTTGCTCATTGAAACAAGTCTATTAGGCCCTGGATTGAATAACATTAAGCTAACCAGCACTTGTACTTGGCATGATGGGAGTTTCTTTCTCAAACACAAATGCCCATTGCTTGTTCATGGCCAGTGGTAAGAGACACAGAGTGATATAAATCAGCATCAGACCTCTGGCTTTGTTCCCCACCAGGTACAATTTTGGAAAATTTACATAAACTCTCCAAGGATCGGTTTCCTCATCCATGAAATGGGAATAATAATTCTCCCTACCACAGATGGTTGTCATGAGGATTAGACAAACTCATTCAGACAAAGAACTCAGCCTAGCGTACCTGCCATATAGCAAATACTCAATAAATGTAAGCAGTTATGGTAATTTTGCAATGTACTATATCTCTAGACTCCCAGTTAGCCAATAAATCCCTTCTCCATTATGAGTTTCAATTAGGTTTTCTGTTACTTGCAGCCATAAGCATTCTATTTAATACACTAACTACTGGGCAGTTGAACTAAAACCCAATATTACACCCCAATTATTCCACAATTCAGATTTTTTACTATTTTTCTTTAGCATTGTCTTCAAATGCTGACTGGTTTGTTTAAGCACATCTTTGCATGAAACTTAGAGACAGCACTTTGCTGTTTTATGGAATTTGCATTTTTTAAAACAATAAATCTTCTGAATAGTGCTCTGTGGATATCAAGAATAATAAGTGCTGTCACTGAAAATCTATGAGAATTAGACCCAAAGGTTAGGGAGGTTGATATAATTTACAATTTCTTACTTGAGAAATCAGCTCCTCTTCCAAATTGACTTGTTTTCCTACCTTCAGCAAAATACGTTTCAATGTCTTCTCTGGCTTGAGGAAACGTCTATAAATCAAATACCCACCAAATCATCTATGCCCTTGAACTGAATCTGGGAAGTCTGAGTTATTATATTATACACCTAATACAGCAAGAATGAGCTTAAAGTAATTCTCCTCAGAGACCTTTTCAGAATAAGCTGTCCTTTGTATATATTTGGAGGTGATGTCATTGTCTTGCTGTCGTTGGGAGGGTGCCAGGAGCTGTGATAGGGCTGGGGCTCAGCAGTGATGGATTGTACCTCTCACCTGGACCCCTTTTGAACAATAGCCTCTTTGTGAGGCCACTGCCCAGGCCTTTCTGCTTTGAAAGGAAGCACAGGCACTTGACCTGCAGGAGGACTTGAATTCCCATCAGCCTTATTATAAGAAAGGTAAAAGGGCTAAGTAAAAGTCGCAGCTTCAGACAGGCACTGGCGAGCCACTGAGGATGCATGGGGCAAGACAGACATGGCCACTGCCTTCCTGGAGCTTACAGTCTTGTGGGAAAGACAGCAAATGAACAATTGGGCCAATTCGAATTCATTACGACCATAATGAAGTACAGAGCACTATTGGATTGTATATTGGGGGGCGGGGGGGGGGCTCAGCATGAAAGCGAAAACACAATTTTTATATCAAAACAAGCACAGATACACGATGTAGAACACAAACTTTGCTTCAGTTTGAAAGATGAAGCTGGAGAGGGTAGAAAACGATCGCATTTGCCTGGGGTGGCACTGGCTATGTCTCAGTTTGATGAGGAGGCTCCCAGCAGCTAAGGCTGGCTGAGGAGGGAGTTGGAGAAGCCCTGGCAGGGGCGCCGAGGGCTTAGGTTCCAGAAGTGAAGCCCTGTAAAGAAATGAGAAGGACACGGACTGGCCAGCTGGAGGGCAGCCCATGACCTGGAGATCCCCCGCCCAGACTGTCAGCCACCAAAACCTCGCCCTGCCTACAGCATTTTCCACATTCTTTTTCACTCAGATTTCAGCCTAGTCTCCTCAGCCCAGGAGCCCCCTCTTGTGTTAATTTGCAATCTAATCTTTTCTCAAGGTGTTGATGAAGCTGTTTGTCTTGGGATATTAAGAAGCTGTGTGTGTGTGTGTGTGTGTGTGTGTGTGTGTGTGTGTGTGTGTGTGTGTGTGTGTGTGAGAGAGAGAGGGGGGGGGAGAGAGAGAGAGAGAGAGAGAGAGAGGAGACAGACATGTGACCCACCCCCTTTTCCTAGTACACTCTCTTCATCTTTCTCTCTGGGCAGTTGTTAACTCATCTGCTAATTATCTGGTTTATGCCCATTGCCTGGGACACAGTAGGCTCAAAGGCAGTGGCGATATAATTAATATCAGCCACATCACTCCACCCCCACCCCAGCATCTTCAAACATCTCTGACTAAATTTCATGAGGCATTTCTGAGGTGCAGGGAAGGGGTGCTCAGATTGTCATGGGATGAGGGACTGATGGTGAGAGAAAGAAATGGAGGTAGAGAGGGCAGCCTTGTCCTTCACAAAGTATGTGGCGTGGAAACACCTGGAAAGGTCTCACCCCGCCCACTGTCCCCCAGAGTGATATCTGCTGCAGGAGACTCTCTGAATCCCCAGGACCAGGGAAACTCACAACACAGAACCTGAATGTTTCCAGGGACTCACCCCAGAACTATTGAATCCTTGGATTCTTGAACATCATCAAATCTTTAAAGGCTATAAGTAAAACCTACTTGAGGATAACTGAAAAATTAAAACGACCCCTTAAAACCTTAATAATTCTATTACTACAGGACTCCAGTTATTGGTAATGGTATTTCACGTTCTTAGATCCCTTGACATGCATCATTAGCAGTTGTTTTGTTATCAGGGTAGTTTGTCACCCCTAAACACGTTGTTACCTTTGTGACAATAATTACGATGAGCAGACAATGCCTGTGTCGATACACGGATGCTGACAATTAACCTCATGGTCCCTGAGATGTGCACCCCTGTACACCTGTTCCACCATAAAATGTGATGCCTTAAGATACAGAATACATTTTTCAAAAGGCCAAGAATGTAATGTATGGTGCATTTCAAAGCAATTGGAGAAAGGAGAAAATATTCAATAAATGGAATTGGATTGAAATGCTGCCTGTTTCGGAACAGAGATAAGTTAAGCTCCCTTTACCCTGCCTTCCACCTGCAAAACAAAATTAACACCTTGAAAATATATGTATATATAGGAAATCTTTTTAGAAGTAGTCCTGAGATAAAATTTCTTAAAGCAAGACTGCAAATCCAAAAAACTTAAACAAAATAACTGACAGATTCGATTACATGAAAATGGCAAATTCTGCAACTAAAAAGATGCCATAACAATGGTGCAGCCACTATGGAAAATAGTATGGAGGTACCTCAAAAAATTAAAAAATAGAACTACCATATGATCCAGAAATTCCACTTCTGGGTATTTATCTTAATGAAATGAAATTACTTCTCCAAAAGGTATCTGCGCTGCCATGTTCCTTGCAGCATTATTCACAGTAGCCAGGACATGGAAACAACGTAAGTGTCCATTGATGGAAAGTAAATGTGACACACACACACACACACGCACGCGCACACACACATGCACATGCACACAAAGATAATTATGTGAGGGGATAGATGTGTTAACTAACCTTATAATGATCATTTTGCAATATATATGTATATCAAATTATGATATTATACATCTTAAACTTACATAATGTTATATGTCACTTATATCTCAATAAAGCTGGGGAAAAAAACCCAAACACAAAAACAAAATGTCCCAAATGGAAGCAAATAGAACTATACCTCCCCAGCTGCCTCCCAGGCAATCTTTTCTCAGTAGAACTCCTCTTATTTTTAACACTCAGATGTCATCAAGCATACATCTCTCTCCAATACAACATGTTTGGGGGCCAAGGTTTATGTAGAAAAATTTATTTGTACATCCCCCAAACTCAATATAACGTTTTAAACGAAGTAGTATGTGTATGGTGTTGGGGGGCGGGGGGCGAGTAGGAATTCTCCAGTTACTTTCCAAATATAACTGGAGGAATGTCAGCATCACATGCAGATATTTTGAAAAGTGTAGAATGTCAACAGTGATGTGAGTTGGATGCTGACGATGCTCAGAGAGGCCATGTGGCTGCACATATGCAAATATCTGTTTAAAATCATATTCACTGTTTGGTCATCAGGAAGCAATGTTTTACGCATCTGACATACTAAGTAATTTGTTACATATATTGACATTTTTCTATGTTTTAGGAAATGGTTGGTAGTGATGGATTGACAGGAAAGGGGCTGCTGGTTAACGTTTTCACTTGGTGTCTGGTTTTTAGCAAGGTTCCTGATGGTACGAGAGATGCTTGTATTCACAACCAGTAGAATCGGGAAAAGATTAATGCTGAGAAAAATACATAAAATAGCTCATTCACATGTTAACGAACAAACAACCCCTAGAGAATGGGGGAAGAATGGAAACAATTTGCAAAAGGCTAACTATGAAATTAGTCAATAACTATAAGCAATACCCAACCTCACTAATAAAAAAGAAAATGCAATAAAATCATCAAAACAATGAACTTCCATTTAAAAACTCCGTCAGATAGACACAAAAAAAAAAAAGAAGAAGAAAAGAAAAAGTCTGATAATACTAAGAGTTGTGGAAGATTTGGGAAATCAGGCACTTTTAAGATGCTGATGGTTGTGCACACTGAAGAAGGCATTTGTCAAGGCAAATTGACAGTATCTATTAAAAATGGTAATGCATATATGCTCCACTTTTAACAATTTCTTTCTGGAAATCTATTATTCAGAAACACACATGTGCACAAAGATATGTGCTTGTATAAGGATAACTATCACGGCGTTATTTGTAATAGCAAAAACTTTTGAAAGGATCCAAGTACACCAAAGATTTAATTATATTATGACACGAAACGCCATATAGGTGTTAGGAAGAGTGGGATAGGCTTACATGTACTGATATGGAAAGGTCTTCAAGACATATTAAGGGAACGGAGCAAGTTGCAGAACAATACGTACAATATTCCATATTTACCTGTAGGCATATATATATATATATAGGCAAATATATAAAAGAGAGTGAACTGTTGAGAGCAATTACCTTGGGAGAGAAGTCATCCGAGGAGGAGGTGGCAGAGATGATTCTCATCCGACAAACATTCCAGTTTCTTTCCCCACAGTGTTCCTCTCTGCATGAGGACCCAGTCCCATGCTGTTGACCTCAGGAATGGTTGTACGACTTACTTTAGCCAAAAAGGTGATGTTGGCTACTTCTGTGCAAAGTTTTAGAAGTCAGGACATCATTTGCCTCATCTCCTTCTTTCTCCAATGAGACACAGTGCTCCAGATACAGGGTAGGCTTCCCCATCCGCTTTGGCTCCTGAGTGAAAGAAGCAAGAAGCAGAGCTGTAGCTGACTTGTGAAAACTGCAAAGTGTGAACAAGAAATCAACATTTGTTGCTATAAGTTGCTGAGACTTGGGAGGTGTTTGTTACTGTAGTATAACGTGCGTGGCCTACCCTGACTGATACAAATAAAGGAACATTTCCACAGGTTTTCATATGTATATTTCTCTATTGTATGAGCATTTGGCAACACCATATATTAATGTATTACTTATATGATAAACTAATTGCTTTCAACTGGCATCTCCACAAAATTACAAGTGACTATGTGCCAAGGACCTTAGGATTATTGACAAAAAAAGACTGCAAAGCTAAATCCTGGAATTCCAAGGGCAATGTTGAGGTGCCTGTCTGCGACCCTCAGGCCAACTCACCATGACTGAAATCTGTAGTGCTGTGAAAAGGTACATGGTGTGTTGTTAAACAAACCAGTGGCCAAGACAGATGGGGGCTAATTGGATATGTGAGAATTCTTCCCGTGCACATCAGTGGGGGAGGTCAGGGCAGTAAACATTCTACCCACAGAGCCATCGTGCGAGGAGCATTCTATCCATGGTGGGACCACAGGGGTTGCTTTTAAAGATACGGGGAGACACTGTTCTTCAGTGGTAAGGCTTGAATTGCAATGACTGAGGACTCACAATTGTCTGAATACGTCTGTCCCTGTGGATGTGTCCCGAACACAAAGAATCTGAGAACCACTGACCCAAGAGTAGGTAATTTCCTGTAGGCTCTTATTTCCTGGGGGCTGCGGCCCCTTGCTCAAATTCCAGACTCTCAACACTTAGTCAATGACCCAGCACCTCCTCTGTGTCACACACGGTAATTGCCATCAGCAATACAGATTCAATCTGCTCTCAAACTCACAGCCTCCATCAATAATACATACCCAGAGGCAGGGGTAACAGTTACAGCAGAAGCAACCTTTTCTGAAGGGGGCAGTAGTTTCCAAGAATTGTGCCAGGTACATATCAATAATTTCTAATTCTGCAAAAAGATCCTGCAAGCCAGGTGTAACGACCCCTACTTTTCTGGATGAGAACACTGAGGTTGAGAGAAGTTAGTGAGCTCTTTCGGGTCTGACAGCCAGTAGGTAAGGGTCGGTCTCCAGTTCTTTTTTGTTGTCTATACCAAGTCACTGTCTCTGCAAAGGGATGAATAAATAATATCCTCAAAGAGGGAGTGGCTAAGCCATGAATATGAACTTTAATCTTCAGAACAAAAAGCAAAGATCCAGCTTTTTGTTTACATTGTCCCCAGAGAGTAAGCAGAGCCCTGGTTCGGGGCCAGCCTGGCAATCTGGCTTAGGTTAGCTATGGTTAGCATTCCTCCCTCTTTTATTTTTTTTTTTGGCTCCCAACCCCTCCTTCTAATGCTAAAAGTAAACATCTGACTTGCTTGAGGCATGAGGGTAGGGGTAAGTCAAGTTGTCACAATAGGTCTACTGTTATGCAAAGAATTCTAGATGCAGATCTAGCTTGTGGCAACCTTAGGGGCCCCAAGGTCCAACCCCTCCATCGAGGTGGAGGAATTGGTCTTGTCAGCTCAGTCCTCTAACATTCTTCCTGGTTAAGCACTCAGCACAAATGCCCTAGGAAATCAATTTTCAGGTTACTTAAGAAAGTTTATCCTGAACAAGGTGAGGCAGGGCTCCCAGCCCCAAAAAAGTGTTTTCCCACTCAGAGGGTGAGCTGAGAAGACTGACTGGAGGTTTCACCAAGAGTCTGAAAGATCCCAAGCAAGAGGTTTTGGGGGTGGTCTCCTTTCCTGGGCTCTGCTTTAGGGCTGGAGGTTGAGGGGGTCCAGCGGTCTCTGTGCCTGAAGATAGTCAAGGCTCAGGGGGCCCTCAGAACAGAGCCTGGGCTTCTTAGCCAGATGGGGGAAACTTGAGACAACCTACAAGATAGCGAGTCAGATTCCAGTGAGTGGCTCAGCCCTATATTATGGATCAAAGTAAGGGGAAAAAAGGAGATTCATGAAATTCTCCCAACAAGCACTCTAGCTGGTGCTACAAGGGCGAAGAAGAGGAAACTTCAATGAGAGCTGAACAGGATATACGGATACCCTCAGAAACAAGGCCTTCTTCTCAGGATGTGAGAAAACTATACCAATATGTTGATGGAGCAAGAGGTGGCAAAGGGGCCAGCCGAGTGGCTCGTTGGTTAAGAGTTGGCTTGGAAGTGCAAGCTCTGAGCAGCAGGGCCACCGGTTCGGTTCCCACATGGGCCAGTGACACTGCATCCTCTACAGCTAAGATGGTGAACAACAGCTCGACCTGGAGCTGGGCTGCAGTGAGTCGCCGGTGATGGTGTAGGCTGCAGTGGGGCTGCAGTTGGCTACCATAAGCTACCATGAGTGGCTGGCCCTAAAAAAAGGGTGAGCTTTCATGAGCTGCCGTGAGCCACCGTCCAATGGCCGGTGACCAATCTGCCTCAGTCGGGAAGAGCGCAATGATCACAATACCAACATGGGTCAGTGAAGCGGCATCCTCCACAACTAGACTGAAGAACCAAAGGACAACAACTTGTCTGTTTCCCTTCCCTGATTCCCTGTTCCCTCCCCTAATTCCCCAATGAAATATTTAAAAAACAAAAAAAATAGGTGGTGAAGGTTTCATCCGAGTTATGATTCAATGAAATGGAGTGTCAAGTTTATGTTAGTTTACCTTAAGTGTTATAAAGAACTCTAGAACTTTATGGACACATCAAGGGCCGGAAAGGGGTCACTTCACTTTTTCTGTTATACTCACTTGTGCTTTTTAGGGGAAATTTTGTGCCCTTGTGAAGTTGGCAATTGGGCTTCCAAAAAGCAGGAGTGTACTCTGGTTTTGACCTGCTCCCTCCTTAAACTGTGCCTGTGCCTTGAGGAAGAAACTGTCTTAAAACAAACAAACAAATAAACAAAAAACAAAAAAAACATGCTCGCTTTGGCAGCACATATACTAAAATTGGAACAATATAGAGAAGATTAGCATGGCCCCTGTGCAAGGATGACACGCAAATTCGTGAAGCGTTCCATATTAAAAACAAAACAAAACAAACAAAACACCAAAAACTTCGTTTCCTCTGTGCCAGGACTAGGAAGAAGGGTGCTGTGCAAAATGTCAGGGGGCACTCACCCTCCGAGTCCTGCAAATGAGACCTCCTTAAATTTTGTCCCCTAGGTGCCTCACTGGTCACACTCTAGCCCTGGCTCTGGAGTCAAGCACAGTGCCAAGAAGAGACTATGAACTCGGTTGTTGGATGGATAAATAAATGAGGTGTACAGAGAAGGACACTCATTGGAAGACTCTGTATACTGGGTGTTTCACCCAGCCTTTGGGCAGCCCGTTTTCCAGAAGGTTCATGATGAGGTAGATTAATGGGACCATTAGTAATGTAGCTGTCTAGTCAGCTCAGGCTGCTATAACAAAATACCACAGACTGGGTGGCTTAAACAACACACTGCTTTTTTTCTCACAGTTCTGGAGGCTGAAAATCCAAGATCAAGGTGCCAGCTGTTCAGTTGCTGATGACAACCCTCTGAGAGGCTTGGAGACTGCCTTTTCACTGTACCCTCACATGGTGGGGAGAGACCTCTGGTCTCTTTCCTCTACTTATACAAATACCGATTCCATTGTGGGGGCACCATCCTCATGACCCCATCTAAACTTAGTCACCTCTCAATGGCCTCACATTGGAGGTTAGGGCTTCAACATGAATTTTTGTGGAACACAAACATTCAGTCCATAATAGTACTATACTGAAATTACATGTTTTGGGGTCCGTGCTTTTGTACAAAAGCTTGATCACTGAGGTAGACAGACTCCTAAGATGGCCCCCAAGATTCCCGGTGTGCACGCCCTCTCTTGAGGTAGATGGACCTGGCCTAATCAGGTGGGCTTTTTAAAAGAGGGTCTAGAGGTCAGGGATGGAAAAAAATCAGAAAAATTAGAAGCACAAGGGGGATGTCCCTGGGGCCTTGAAGGAGGTAACAGCTATGTTGTGGGAGAGACTATGGAGGGGACCACGTGGTGAGGAAACACGGATGGGTTCTAGGAGCTGAGAGCAGTACCTGGCAACAGTCAATAAGAAAGTGGGGACCTCACTTGTATAACCACAAGCAACGAAATTCTGTCAAATGCCACGAGCTTGGACGAGCACCTCATGTTTCAGATGAGGCCGCAGCCCGGCCAACACCTGGATTTCAGCTTTGGAGGCCCTGAGCTGAGACTGTGTGAAAATAAATTTGTATTGTTTTAAGTCACTAAGTTTATGGTAAGATTTTTACACCGTATAGAAAGCTAATACAATCTCCTTTGTACAATAGATCACTCCACATTTCCCATGTCCCTTTGTCCTATTAAAATCAGCTTCTATTTGGTTTGTTACATTTTTCTCTTATATTAATACACAACCTCTTTCTTTCCTGTTTCCTTTGGGGGTTTATATAGTAATGTCAATTTGTGGTGTACATGTTATTGTAACACTATTTACCACAGGAAACTATATTGTCTTCCCCCCAACCCCACAAAGCATCTCCAGGGCACATATTATAAGGCTACTATTTTCCTCCTTCCCAACCAGAGTTCAGGGCTTCCAAAGCTTAACATTACATTTATTACATAACAGCAAGACATAAGCCCAAACAAACTGCTGCTGGGCTTTTAAATATAGCCACAGCAGAAATCTCTTCCGGGCTTGATGAAGAGCCACTTCAAATATCTCCTAATTTCAGTGCTTTTCTGGCCTATAGAATAAAACGTCTAAAAATGGCTCTGAAGATATTTCAGTGCACTCACAGGAAACCCACCACCCCTCCCCCATCGGACACAACAATGAAAAGAGGCGGGATGTGAAAAGGGAAGCCAGTGCACTCAGGTCCTTGGGATTTGCAGGCAGCCTCTCAAGGAGAATTGCCTGTGCGTAAAACACTCTCAGGGGAGAAAATGGAAAAGGCCCAGAAGTGGAGCCCATCCAGGTTGGCACCACAGTAATGGGGCTCAGTGGCAGAGCTGGCCCTCCCTTTGTTCCCTTTTCTAATTGGTGGGCCCATTAGCAGTTGTATTCATCTAGAGAACTCTTAGTTGTATTAAGAACCCACTCAATCCAGTTTAAGAATGGGGAATTTCTTGGCTTGGAACTTTGTTGACTAAAGGTTGTGCTGTTCCCTTTGACCGCCCAGTGTCAATTCTGTTCTCAGGCACGAACGCCCCACATAGGTCCCCTCACATCCCCACTCCCACCCTGAATCTCTGGGCTTACCCCATGGAAAAAGAATGCCTCCTTCCTCTGCTCCAGCCATCTGTCCTGGGCTGCCTGGTCAGGCTTGGGTCACATGTCCTCTTACATCAACAATGTAGCCAGGGAGATGGAACCCATCGTGTGGTTAGGACAGGGGCAGCGTCCACTTCTACAGCAAGAGTATGAGGTCACAATGACTGAGAGTGGGGGAAGGGTGGGTCCCCAGAGGAAAATCAGGGTGCTGTTACCAGAAAAGGGTGGAATGGACACGTGGGTGAGCCAGAATAACTGAAGCCTTCCAGCAGCCTGACCTAACGCTGGATCTAGTTGGGACCACCTGAGGCCTGGAGAGGCGATAGGGACAGAGATTTCGCCCCACCCTTGTTCTCCTACTGAGCCACCCAGCACCCTAATGTGCATCTGTATGTGCGTGTGCATTTCACCCCAGTCATCAGCCTAGAGGCAGAGACAGGTGTAAATTTATAGCACAGTTTTCCTCTGCCCGAGACCCTCTGATTCCTCCTCGGCTACAAGGTGGTAGGAATTTCTGTGCTCCTGTGCCTGTGTTTCTCTGAATGGCCCGCCTTCCCTCAATACACAGAAAACCTGAGGGCCATGGGAGGACTTCACACCATGGCCAGGCCTGCCGTGTGTGGGAGTCTGGGTGCAACGAGAAAAGGGGAGACCGGAGCAATCCTGTGTTCACACTGCCCCTGAAGCTATCGCTTCTTTCCATGGGCTCAATGGGGTTCCCCTGTCCCCATTCACATGCTATCAGACCCGCCACCTGGCAGGACCTTTCTATACCCACTTCCTACAGGTTCTTCCCTGTACAACTGTCAGGGGTGCCATGACCCCTGCTTTCTGGATTGGGGTGGAGGACCCAAGCCAGACAGAATGAATACTCATTAACCAAAGTGTCCCAGCCACTCCCTCGGACAGCCTCCATCTCTTCCTTGCCAGTGAGACTTCTCTATTTCATCAAAGGGTTAAACAGTTTTGGACAGTAAGGCAGATTTTCATTACATTAGGGGCATATTTGGAAACTGGGCCCTTTGCAGTTGGGTGTGCTATATACAAAAGAACAGTGTCAGTTTGTTTTGCCCAATTTTATTAATATCGGGGTCTATTATAAAACCACTCTAATATATCAGTACACATTAAAATGTATCCTAGTGGGATTTGACTTGATTGATGCTACTTACATCATTAATTTTATATTTAACATCAGGAATGTGATTGAATGACCCATTTATGTATTAAACTTGTATTTATTGAGCCAAGGGATACAAAGATATTTAACACTTGTCCTCCAAAAGTTTATAATTGACTAAATGAAATAAGTGCATAGCACATAAATAGCTAAATGTGGCTCTATATCAGAACCAGTCTGTTTCTTTAAAGAGTCTTCCACTTACTCTAAGTTCACCTAACTCCTAGCTGGAGGGGTTTAACTGAAATTAGCTAAGGTTTGGCTCAGGTGCCTGGTATAAAAAGGGCCACTCAGGAGGTCTGGAGGCTGGGAAGGGAGCTGCAGTGTTGAAAGGAACCCTTTTGCTTCAGAATGAAGTAAGAATATTTTGATTGCTGTGGGGGAGGCTGTGTGAAACCCAATGAAGAAAATGCCTAAATCATTTTTGATCTTTTGGCTTTTAACAAGAATGAAGCAGGAACATCAGATTATCAATGAGTGGCACATTAGCTGTTTGGAGAACCTGTTGGTCCACACGTTGTGTAAGAGATTCCATTACAGGAGATTCATCATCTTAAGTCAGGATAGATTGTAAGGATGAAAGGGTAGGTGGTGGGCATCGACAGTGTCTGCTAGTGTCACCACGGAGAAGCAGCCTCAACAACTTGGATCGAAAGCTTAAACATCTCTGGGTGGGGCCCTAGTCGGCCTGTCTGGTTTCAATCTGGGACCAGTCCACTGGGGCCATGGGGGAAGGGTTATGTCATACAAAATAGCTGATGATTCTGTAGCAGCCACAGCTGTGCGGGAAAGGCACCTGTGTGGTGGATGGACAAATGAGGTGGGGAGGAGCTGGGCAGACAAAAGTGTACGTATGTCTAGTATGCCTGATGTCAGCTGGAGAGATTTCAGTAGCTCAACTTTAATTTCCTGCCACTTAGCATTGACATACTCTTGTTATTTTTATGACGTGGATATTAAGCCCAGTCCTAAAGAATGAGCCGTGGATGAAATAACCAATCCCCATCTGGATTGGTGAAACCAGGCATTGTTCTTCACCCTGCAGCACACGTGACCCCGCTTTTGTAACCTGCCCCAGGAACTCCGTCTTTCCAGAACTGGACTCCTGGGGCACTGGGGTCCTTAGCCTGAACCTGGGTCTCTATCCCAAGCTTCACTATCTGCTGGTAGACTCCCTGATACTAACACACAACTTCCTGCCTTTTCCTGAATTCCCAGCTGCCAGACTTTTAGCTCCACTGTCTGCCCCCTTCCTGGGGCAATTAACTGAGCCACGATTACTAGCCCACAAAGGCTGCCTTCAAGACCAAGCTCAAGATGAAGGCCTGGCAAAGCTCTGATGGAGAAGTGAAATGAAAAGAAACCTAGAGTCAACGTTCCTGGAGGCAGTCAGTCCCATAATTGTCGGGGAGAGCTGGGTGACTTGTATTTTTCCCAACTTCCTCTTCTGTCCATATTTCTGGCATAGGGAATTTGAGCTGGCTGGAGTGGATGGGTGAGGTAAAATATGAAAATCAATCAATCAATCAATCAATCATGACTTGGCAGTTTCAAACACCAAAATAACAAAGTCTTACTGTAGATCCTGATGTAGATATCTGGCTAGTTTATGAGAATGTCTGAAAACCACATGCAACATACAAACCACAGCACAACCAACAGACAGCCCTCCAGTGCTATCCGTTTTCTTGGATGTGACCCTTCAGAAAACTCCATGGGGGTCTTTGCCATCTCCTGCCCTTCTTAGGCGATCATGGGTTGAAAAGAGGGCAACGTGTGAAACTCTCCAGTAAACTGGCAGCGGGAATCACTTCTTAGGCCATCAACAACACCCCTCCATCCCCCACCCCTCCCCCTGACCTGAGGTGAAAAGATAGCCCAGCTTTCATGTTTCTAGAATTCTCGGGGCTGCTGCCCGAGTTAAACCAGTACTAACATGGTGGCATCAGAAAAGATTTCTCCTACTCTCTTGGGGGTAAAGAAATGACTAAAAACATCCAGTTTTTAAACCACCAAGAATATGAGGAGACAATGACCTCCAAGTCACTGGACTTTAGAGAGAATCACCAGACTTTAAAAAAAACAAAACACCCAAACTAATGCTCAAAAACAGGGGGTGGTAGAGAGAGTGCTAAAGCCATTAACATTTCTTTGTTCTTTTTTTTCTGAGTGTAGACAGTCAACTGCCCTGTTTTGGGGGAGGCAGCATGGTACAGCAGGAAGAAGACGGTCTTGAAGGCAGGCAATCTGGGAGGAATCCTAGCTGGGCCCTTTCTTTTTTATTTTTTCTTTAAAGGTTTCTTTTTATTGGGGAATTGGGGGAAGGGGAACAGACAAGTTGCTGTCCTTTTGTTCTTCAGTCTAGTTGTGGAGGATGTGGCTTCACTGGCCCAAGTTGGCACCATCATTGCGCTCTTCCTGGGCGAGGCAGATCAGTCGCCGGCTTCTGGACGGCCGCTCACTGCGGCTGCTGGCCGCTCACGCTGGCTGCTGGCTACACACGGCAGCCCATGGCAACCCACTGCCACAGGGACTGCAGCCCACGCCGTCGCCAGCGACTCACAGCAGCCCAGCTCCAGGTTGAGCTGTTGTTCAGCATCTTAGCTGTAGAGGGCAGTGTCACTGGCCCTCATGTGTGGGATCCGAACCGGGGCCCTCTGGCATCCCAAGCCAGTTCTTAACCATTGCACCACTTGGCCGGCCTGCTGGACCCTTTCTTAGCTATGTGACCTTCGACAATTTATATAACCTCTAAAGCCTTACTTTACTTATCTAGAAAATGGGCATATTAATAGAATCTCCCTGATGTGAAATATTAAATGAAAGAATGCACGCAAACCCTTAGCTCATTGCTTGGCACACAGAAGAATCTGAGGAAGACAAGTGTTTGTGAAAAGGAGAGGGTAGAAGGTGGAACAAAAGGAAAGCAGGCACCTTAGGAAGGTGTCATGAATGGCCTGTGTTCATCCTATAGAAAGCTCCTTGAGGTCTTAGCTTTGTCCTGTTCATCCTGGAATCTCCAATGCCAAGTCTGGGCCTTGTATACAGTGGGCATTCAGGAAACACTTGTTAGATTGAATGGAGCCCTTGCTCGGCCCCGGTTGGATGGGGAGAGGTTTGCAGGAGGGGAAGGAAGGCAGGTGAGAGAGGAACAGACAGAGAGGCAGGAACGAGGCAGCTGGCGGGGATGAAGGACACTGATGACAAAGCCTGAATGAGGGAGATTCCAGATGATAAACTCTAACTTTGCCCTGTCTTTAGAGCCCCCAGAAAATTAATGGACTTGTGATGGAATGGTTTCAAAAGTGCTTTGGAAGCCAGATGGGAAGCTTCTGTCTTTGTTTTGACTTGTAAGCCCACGTGAAAACAACGAGCCCCAATCCTGCCTGCAGGGGAAGATTCAGCCATCCTCCACCTTTTCTGTCCAGCAGTGCTAAGATGGAGACCTCCCATCCCCTCTGCAGCGGCCCTCCTGGAATGCTACCTCCTCCATCAGGCTGTCCTGGGCAGCTGGGGAGGTACTCACTGCAAGTGGGGCAGGGAGAACTAGATGTTCCAGCCTCACAACAAAACACGCCCCACACCTCCTAACAGAGGTGAACAATACTCCAAACGCTAACCAAAATCTGAGGCTGGGTGCCTGGGGAGGCTTTCAAGCCTTAAAGAGGAGTTGTAGTTACACGTGCAAGCTGTTGGGAAACTGTAAGCTGCTACACAAATATAAAGGCTTGTTAGTTATTGGTGTGGGGAGAGGAAAAAAACATCAGACCAAGAGATATGGCAGGGCCCGATCATCCTCTTTACAACCCACCCTGTGTCAGACAGACCCATTAACCTTTTTGGACCTTAGTCTTTCACTTACAAAACAAGGACAGCTTCCCTGACCTCACCCGTGATCAGAATGACCCTTTGCTTTTCTGTGCTCCCAAACCATGTAGCTCAGATTTTTACTTGATGTGTATTTATTCTATCTGACATGAGCTTTGTTTTATATATACTTCAGTTAATTGTTTACACAACTTTTAACTCAGCAGATTATAAAGTACATGAAGGCAGAGACGGGTGGGAAACATAGTCAATAATTATTCTTTTTCAATTATTTACTTAAAAAATATTGACTGAGCCCACTTGGCACTGTGCTCAACTCTAAGAATACAGCAGTGAGCAACTCAGATAAAATTGCTGATCTCTGAGAATTTTTCTTTCTGGTGTGGAAAATAGGCAACAATGACAAAACCTAACATATACAAGAAAAATAAAAAGACTCCGGCATTGCACAACTCCAGGGGGCGCTATTCTTAGCAGAATACAATGTTAATGGTGCTCCCTGTTGTGCAAGGGCAGCTGCCCTGGTGATACTATATGCCCAGGGAACAGCCCAATGCCTGATAGGTGGTAAGCATTCTGTAAAGATCATTAAAGAGTAAGTGAATGAATAAATAAGTGGTCTTTTTTGGTGTGGTAACATTTTTTACTGTCCTACTATATCCATTTTTTTTCTCCTTTCTGCATATGCTTCCCAGCTACTTGAAGTGAGGCAGGGCCATGTGACTAATTCTGCTTAGTGAGATGCCAGTAGATGTGATGGGAGTCACTTCTGGGTGCCTGATCCCTCCAGCTGCAGACCAAGGCAGCTATAAGATGTGGATTCTCTATAACTCAGGGCTCCTGAGTGATTCTGTGCAGCAGAGCAGATCCTCATTGGATATAAAGCATTTGCAAGATAAACCTTGGTTATGTTAAGCCACTGAGATGTTGGGGTTTGTTTGCTGCTTGGCATAGCCTAATTTATTCTGAGGAAAGCTCTCACCCTCCTGTAAGCTCTTTGAGGGTTGGGCCACAGAGTCATTTATCAGCCTGCACAAAGGTGATCAGTGAAAAAGAATTGATAGGCAAAAGAGCAATTAGTAATCATAACTGATTAATAGTATTACCAGTGCCTTTTTCCTCTGCTGGAAGTCCTCAGCTATTAGGGCATGTGCTCCTGTGGGCCCTGGGCCTGGCCACAATGGCAGGATTGTTTGTTGCCAGTGGGAGGGTTTCCTTTTACCCTCAAGGCTATGTCTGTGTTAGGTGAGCTAATGCTGCCCTTTCCACATAGGAAAAACACACACCAGCTTCTTCCCAAGTGATGCAAACGATCTGAAGAAAGGACATGATTTAGGAAAACTCTAGGCCCCCAGAGTTGGAGCAGTTGGGGTCTTGGCCTACCCAAGCTCCCCAGTGTGGCTCATGCAAAACAGAGAAACACTGTGTAGCTGAGCTGTGAGTGTAGACAGAGGCGTGCACCAACACACTCCATTCCCCACAGGGTCGGAAATACACTACTACAGATCCATTTCCTTAGACAGGGGTTCTCAAATCACCTGGAGAGCTTGTTCAAACACATTGCCAGTTTGTGACTCCACAGGGTGTCTAGGGTGGGGCCTGAGAATCTGCATGGATAACAAGCTCCTGGGTGATGCTGATGTAGTCCAGGGACTACATCGTGAGAAACGATTGCCTTAGACCAGCGGTTCTCACCCTCCCTAATGCCGCGACCCCTTAATACAGCTCCTCATGTTGTGGTGACCCCCAACCATAAAATTACTTTTGTTGCTCCTCTATAACTGTAATTTTCCTACTGTTATGAAAGATATGTAATGTAAATATCTTTTTGTTTTCCGATGGTCTTAGGCGACCCCTGTGAAAGGGTCGTTCGACCCCCAAAGGGGTCGCGACCCACAGGTTGAGAACCGCTGCCTTAGACTGATGCTCTGCCTCTCAGAGTTAGGGTTACATGCAATACCACTGAGATTAGCACTCTAACCTGCTATCAGCCATGAATGGTAAGGGATGAACTCATGTTTTTCAGATTACTCACATCAAAAGAGGGAAAGGTTGGAGGTCCTTTTCAGGGAGGAGACAGTCTGGGGGAGAAAAAAAATTCCATTTGAGGGCTGGTGTTCAGAGGGGAGGGCTGACGGTGTCACAAAGCAAGTTCTTGGGATGAGAGCCAAGAGAAAGCTGGGGCCAATATGGGTGCAGAGGTGGCCAGGGAAAGTCAAGTTTGACAGCTGATCATTGGGTAGTGAAAAGGGCATTGGATTTGGAGTCTGAAAACTGCCAGTCCTTTCCCATAAGGCCTTGCAGCTGCTGACAACAGCTGAGATGAACAGCTCTGAAGTCAGTTGAAGCAGATCTAACAGCTCTTATGAGAAGATGCTGCCAGGTTTCTGGGTGGGTAAGCCCAGTCCAGGGCTCTATGCCTAGTGCACTATCTGTACCAGGCCCGAGACCCAGGGCAGGAAGCCACCAGGCATCTTCCTGCTGACTTATTATTCGTGGTCCCAACAAGGTTGTGCTGTGCCAAGGGTGAGCGTGGGCAGCGGTGACTCACTCAGACTCTTGGGGAAGCAGATGCTGCCACTGCAACCAGCGCTGCCATGGAAACAGGCTAAATCAATCCCAGATCCCTGCAGGGGGCAGAGAACAAGCTGCATGCAGCCAGTAAGCTGGGGCAGCTCTGGTTCTGTCTGGGTTCAGACACAGAATCCGTGAGCATAGCCTGCGCTGTGCTGGCCACGGAGCTGCCCAGGGAGCTGAGTTAGGAACAACAGCAACAGAAGACGGTGCGGGGACTGCAGTATGTGACAATGGGGAGGCACGAGGCTATGTGCGATGGAGACATGGGGACACTAGGCTGACTATGGAATATTTGTGTTTTATTGGTGGTGTGGGGAGAGGAGATGAAACAATTACTCTTGACTCACTTTCCGCTCTCCTATTTGGAAAGACCTATGTCCTGTGAAGCTGCTCCCTCGCTAGACAATGTGGAGCTGCTCTCCATCCTAACTGGTAGAAAGATACCTGGAGAAGGAAACTGAGGCCAGTGACCTAAGCAGAGTCCCACAGCTTTCAGAGGCAGAGTCGGGCTGGGCTCCTGTACCCTGGGCACCAGCCCCTCATCAGTTCTTACTGAACAGCGATCCCAAGGAAACAATTTGACAGGCCTTAGGGATTTGCTTTGCCTTGGGTATCTGCTCTCCGAGGGAGTGGGTAGTGCTATTAATGACATATTCTACTATTCCCAGAAGCAACAGCGTCTCTAGCCAGCTTTCCTCACCTTCTTCAACTCCTAAGACAGGTGAATGAGTTTCCACTGACTCCATCAACCAGACAGTAGAAAGCCCAAGAGTTTCCAGATTTGCGCAACACCCTGTCATTACAGGGTCAGGCACAGAGCCAGAACTAGGCCTCTGGGTTTTCCTACCATCCCTCTCTGGGGCAGGTGAATGTCTACACAGTCCCACCTGGGGATTCTGGGGCCATTTCCCCAGTTGTCCCCTCTATGTATTCCCAGCCGAGGCTCACAACTGGCTGTGGTGACATGGGCACATCTTTATGCCTGGAAGACCCTCAGCCCTGTGGAGTATCTCCCTTCAGCCCCACTGAAGCCACGTCAGAAGCTTCCTTCCCTCTCCGAGCTCCTCGCCTGCAGAGGGGGTGGTGAGGAACCCTCCCCTTACATTTCCAGGGTGAGATAAAGGCCACCACGGGGCTTCAGCCTCCTTGCTGCCTTCCCCTCCCCCCTGCTCCTTAAGGAAAATCCCTTCCAGGCATTCTGAATCCCTTCCCCCACCCACCCTGTGTCTTTGATCCGTTAATTAACTCCTTTCTCCTAATTGTTCAACTCCTGCTTTTCTGTGTGAGCGCCTCCTCCCCAGTCTATAAACAAGCACGTATTTTTATCTCCCCAACATGAAAAAACAATGAAACCAAACGTGTTTCCCTCTGGTTATTTTCTTTCCCTATCTGAAAAGCTTCTTCTTAGAGTGGCCTGTACATTTTTTTCTCTCCCTTTTCATACCTTCCACAGGGTCCAAATCTCACTCTGTGAAGCGGGCATCTCAGCTCCTCCTACTCCGGCCCCACCTCCCCCTGAAGGTGTCTACCAGGGGCAAAGCAGCACCTGGGCCCTCTCAGATGTTCCCAATATGTCTAGTCCTCAGGGCTCCAGAGGGAGTTGGGTTCCAAGTAGTGGGGTTGAGGAGGGTTCCCCCCCACCGCAAGCCACACATCTTCTCTTGAGCCCCAGAGCAGTCATACTTGTGCTCAGTTTCCTGAACTGCCTCCTTCAGCTCCAGCCTTTGTCCTCCCTACCCACCCATACCCACACCTCCTCCCCTAAATTGGGCTGCTAGAAATGCAAGGCCCTTATGTGACACCAGAGCCCAGCCTGTTAGTTTGCTCTCCCAGGCTTTCAATACCCATCTTTCAAAAATGTGCAGAAAGGCCAGCAATACTTACAGCCTCACGTAGCTCCTTCCCAAGGTCTTCTACAGCCACCAAAATGCAGACTCTCACATTCCAAAGGGACCTTCCTGCCCAGGGTCAGTCCTTCTCATGTGGGACTCGCAGAGGATCGACCTGTCTGGCTTAAGTAGCTCCCAGAAGGCTCTCTGCTTGATTAGGAAGTGTACAAAAGGGGCTTTGGTTAATGTAAGTGTCTTCCTGATTTTGATCTGAAATCGGCCTCCTTGTAACTTCCACCCACCTGGTTCTACTCTATGGTCCTTGGATGAAAATGAGTCATCAATCATCTAATTGGTCTTTCCTCAGGCTACTGCAAGAGGTGATGGTGGAACTGTTTGTCTCTTTTACAGAACGTGGACATTTGGGGAGGCTAAAGACATGTAAAAAAGCTCCAGTTGGAGTTGGAGATAGAAAAGTGTCTTAACTTCCCAGGCCAGCCCTCATTCCATTACTCTGCATTTCTTAACCCTTGACAATTGTTGGGTACCTACCGTGTGCCCCCGGAAGACTTGGTGGGCATTGGAGGCCTAGGGGGGCCCTGCTGCTCTCTCCAGGTTATATCAATTCCAGCTCAGGACACACACACTTCAAAGCACTTGCTCGGCCAGCAAGCTAAGTGGTCTCATCTTCATCCCAGAAAACCAGACTTCTTCCTTAGTTTCAGCTGCTTGCCCCAGCACAGACTGACAGGTAGGAAAGGAAAAATGTGAAGCTTATTTTAACCAGAGAAGAGCCTGAACTTGAAAGGAAGAAGGAACGCCAGAAGGGTTTGAAGTTGATAGCTGTCAACGCTGGGCTTGGGAAGCGGGCACAGAGAGCTCATGGGAGTTGGGTGGGAGGGGTGCTCACCGGGTGCCAAAGCTGAGTCGTGTGGCGGCGGAAGTAGGGGAGCAGGGCCAGAGTGGAGCCAGAACTGCAAAGCAGAAACGCAAAGACCTGCTCTCCACAAAGGCAGGCCCTAGCAACTTCCAAGCACCTGGCTGTTTGGGCCAGGCTCCGTCCCGAGATGTGCTTTCATCTTTCTTAAAGGCACAGTGTTTGGATTCCAGTGTCTGGCTACGTATCCCGCCATCAGCATTAGTACTTGATCGGTACTCCAGGCTTCATTTTCTGTCCCTTGGAATGGCAGCATTTAGTCCACCGAATCATTTAGGCACAGAGAGATCCAGGCTCTATTTAGTGGATGCAGAAGCTGACATCTTCTGTTATGGACTGAATGTGACTTCTTGCACCTAAATTCATATGTGGAAGCCCCAACCCCTGATGTGATGGTATTAGGAGTTGGGACCTTTGGGAAATAATTAGGTTTAGATGACATCATGAAGGTAGAGCCTCCATGATGGAATTAGTGCCTTTATGAAAAGGAAGATGAAAACTTTCTCTGCCATGTGAGGGCACAGCGAGGCAGCCATTTGCAAGCTTGCAAGCACCAGAAGCCAAGCATGCTGGCACCTTAATCTTGGACTTCCGGCCTCCAAAACTGTAGAAATAAATGCCTGTCGTTTATAAGTCCCCAGTCTATGGTACTTTGTTATAGCAGCCTGCGCTGACTAAGACACCATCTCAGATGCTTAGCAGGAGAACAAGCAGAGATTTGGTAACCCATGTAGCGTTTACAGACAAGTCAAGGCTTGCCAAACTTGGGTTTTTGGGGGGAGGGATTTGGGAAGAAGAACCATCACCTTTCTAAAGGTTGCATTTGGGTCTGGATCTCTGACTGTCAAGTTGAAGGGCTAGTGTTAGAATCCAAGGCTCCCAGTGTGGATCCGGTCTGCGTCCCGTCTGTGCCACTCAGCTACGTGGCCTTGGGAAATCTCTGCACCTCTGTGACCATGGTTACTTCATCTCTCACATGAGGACAAGATCTGCTCTGCTCCACCCTCTTCTTTAATCTGACATATATGAGACTGCTTTGAAAAAAATTAAATATAAGGATGAACTCTTATTCTGAATGCAATGTTCTAGAAGGGCACCAGGCAAGGTCATGTGATGAGGACTTTCCCCTACTTTCCTGAAAATGTGCTGATTTAAATATTATTGTGCTAAAGCAAGCTCAGGAGCAGGATACCTCGGCACGTGTGTGTCTCAGTCTCTTCATGGGAAGGATGAAGCCTGTGAAATACAGCTGGGCTTCTCAAGGTCTGCCTGGGCAGTACAGGGAACCTGTTGGAATTGTAGCAAAGATTTTAGGACATCATGCAAACACAAGTGGCGCTCCACCTCTGAGGAGGCGCTCAGTGTTGGAGTTTTGGAAGACAAAGGCCCTGCCCAGGAAGCCCCTGGGGTGCACTGGATGAGGCTCCCAGAAGGCAACATGAAGTAAGAACCAAAACAGGGGCTTGCCAATCGCTAAGTGAGTGCAGCGTCAGAGATTAATCACCACTGGGGAAACCAGGGAAGAGTCCAGGGATGAGGAGCCAAGTGGCCCGGACAGATGCCGTTCATGATGACAGATTCATCTGGACGGAGGCCAGGACAGAGAGTTCCTATCTGAGATCACAGGAGAAGGCAGGGACACTAAGAAACTGGGAGTCAAAGAGGTGGACAAACAGAGGCCCACAGGACCACAGCGCTGCAGAAGCACAGGCAGATCCGTAAGCCTGGAAGAACCAGGGCCAGAGACAGAAGTCTGTGCCCCCGAGCCTGGAGCCCAGACCACGTGAAGGGGAATCCACCTCCAAGCAGCTCAAAGTTTCCAGGTGACCCATGGGTCCCGGCCTGTATTTTTGCTTAGTTTTACAGGCTATGAGGTGCAGGGCACATGGGATGAACCTACTGATTTAAAGGACCAAGTTCCATGCAGAGGGTAAGGAGCGTTTCAGGAGATGGACATCATAGGTGATGGGCAGAAAGGTAAGGGGTGAGAGTCCAGCCACCGCCACAGTCTGATGACAGGCCCAGCAAGGGGAAGGCAGAGTCTATGGCAGCAGCAGGAAATGCTGCCAAGTCTGATGTGGCTGTTATTTGGTGAAAGTGGAGGTCAAAAGGCAAAGCAAGGATGGAGAGCTGGGTAAGGCCAGGGCTTAATGCACACCAAGAAATCTGGGCTTCCTTCTGCAGGGAGCGGGGAGCCATTGGCTGGTTTTGAGAATATCTCCATATGGCTGATTACCAGCAACAACGTGGGAAACCAAAGGCAAAAAAGTAATAGAGACCTTTACCAGAAGCAAGGGCAGCAGAGAAAAAAAATACAGATTTGAGAGAGATTGTGGAGGTGGAATTAATGCTACCTAGGGATGGGTTGACGATGGGAGCTAGGCAGAAGGGAGGAAGCCAAGGAGACCTTAAGGTGATGTTGGGAAAGATGGTGGTGTAAGCAGAGTAAATACAGTGCTCAAAATCAGGAATATGGAAAGCAGAGGATGTTTAAGGGAAAGACGATGAATTCAGGTTGAAGTACATTGAAATTAAGGTGTGGGTTGGGTTATCTCTATGCCGGCACCCACTGGGAAACGCAGGTCTCTACTGAAGGAGAGAAGTATATGAGAGACAGTCTCACCCAGGGACCCCCAAAGTCATGGAAATAGCTGATATGTAAAAGAAGACCATAAGATAAAAAGAAAAGAGGGCTTGAAACAAACCTTGAGAAATGCACAAGTGTAAGTTCAAAGGAACGAAAAAGGAGGCAGAATGAAGGGATGTAGGAGGCAGAATTGGGGCCTGTGAGACAGGAAGAGAACAAAAGGCTGCTATATTCTTGATGCCTAGGGAGGACCTTCAGAAAGAAGGTGAGCGTATCAGTCGGGACTCTGATTCTAAGGGCATGAAAACTAATTCGAACTAACACAAACATAAAGTAGATTGATTGGCTCAATAATCAAACAGCGGGAAGTAGTGATCCTGGCTGGGTGACCACTGTTGACTTGTGGCCTTCTATTTCTGCCCCCTTCCTAACAGCACACAGGCTTCCTTCTGAGGCCTTTCTCTTCTCTGATAGACAGTGTGGCAGGGCCCATTCCTGATGAAGCAACAGGCCTGTGTCTCCAGCTGGGTCAATCTACAAGCCCTCCCTGGAACGTGAACCTGGAACACAATAAAATGAAAAAGACAGAAAGGTAGTATTCCCATGTCTCCAGCATTCTGTCTGAGCAAACTGTTCCACCGTAACACCATTTTTGTCTATCCTGCTTGTTAGGCCATGAAGTGGCTCTGATTTGCACCCATTTCCAAGCCTGGCTCTTCAGACTTCTATTCATTCTGTAAAAATCTGATATTCTTCAAATAATTCTTCAGACAGAAAGAACTAGGTGGCTTGCAAAGGAGAAATGCTGACCAATAGACCAGCCTTAACGACACACTCCCACCCTCTGTGTGTTGGCGTTTTTCTCCCATCCTGACTTCATTGCCTATTGGGACCTGGCCTTGCCAGCCCCAAGACCAGAGAGGAAAACCCCAGGACTGGGCGCTCTAATTGTGCCCATGGCTCAGCAGTCACTGAGGCCTGGGAGGTGATGTCACGTAAATGGACAGCACTCCTTAATTTGACAAAGTGAAGGAAAGAGCTGTTCCCCTAAAGATGGGCAGATAACACCATCCTTGTCAAGCTCAGCCATCTTACCAAGGTGCAGTTTGATTCCGTGGGTCTGGGGGGTGGGCCTGGGATTTTGCATTTCTATCCTGCTCCTGGCTGGAGTCCGTGCTGCTGGTGCCTGGATACTTACTTGCATGCTTTGGTAGCAAAGCTCTACAGGGTATAAACAGGAGATTTGGTGGGCTGAAGAGGAGGCGTTTAGGCAATTGAGACGATCTCTGGTAATCAAACAGCTGTCTCAGTAGAGTTCCTGGGGTGAAGGCCAAGTTACTGTAAGCTGAGGTACAGGGTGGGAGTCGGAGGGAGGGAGAGCAGATGACAGGGGGTGTGGAGCTCCTGCGTGTGCGACAATGCCTGCCCACCTCAGGATGTCAGAGGATGTGCTTCTCAGGAACATGCTGGTGAAGCATAAGTCAGTGTTTGTTGGAGGAGGATAGGAGCGTGGGAGCCTGTCCACCTCACTGCTACCCAATCTTGCCTCTGGCTTCTCCCACCATTAACCCAGCGGCACCTCATGGGTCTCAGGCATCACGGCCTCTCTCCCCTGCTCACTGGGTGTCCCTCACTCTTAGGGGCTCTCCACAATTGTCTCCACCCCTTTCCTCCTATTCAATGTGTCCTCATCCTCCCTCTCACCTCAGAGAACGCTTTGAGGTGGAATAGAGGATTAGACCGAAGTTAGGTCCTGTCATTTCCCTGCTTAAAACCCTCCAGTGGCCCTCACATTACTCAGATAAAAGCCCAAGTCCTTACAAAGGCTTCCAACACCTCATGTGGCCCATTGCTCTCAGCCCTCATCCCCTTGCATTCTCCACCTCACTCCCAACACAAAGGCCTCCTCACCTTTCCTCAGACACACCTCACAGGCTCCCAACTTAGGGCTTTTACACTTTTGTGCATGGTTATTCCCTCATCTCCTTCACATCTTCCCTTAAAAGTCACCTTCCTTCTTCTCACAAAAACTTGTACTCAAATGTTTGTGGCAGCACTATTCACAGTCGCCAAAAGGTGGAAGCAATCCAGGTGTCCAGTGACGGAGGAAGGGATAAACAAGATGTGGTCTGTCCATCCAGCAGAATATTATTCAGCCATAAAAAAGGAATGCTACCATATGGATGACCCTTGAAAACCTTATGCTACATGAAGAAGCCAGTCACAAAAAGCCACAGGAATGTATGATTCCATTTGTACGACATGTTCAGAATAGACAAATCTATAGAGACAGAAAGTAGACTGTTGAGTAGGGCTAGAGGTGGGGAGGAATGGGAGTGACAGCCAAGGGGTACAGTGTTTCAATTTGGGATGATGAACGCGTTCTAAAATGGATTGAAGTTGTTGTACAAATCTACAAATATACTAAAAACCATTTAGATGTATTTTTAAAATGGACTATGTATGGGAATTATACCTCCATAAAGCTGTTATCCAAAAAAGTAGCCTTCTCAGAAGGGCCTGCTCTGTTTAGACTGTAAGCCCCTCCTCACCTTGTTTCTGCAGTCACCTGTGCCCTGTTCTATTTTTTCCCTGTAACACTTAACACCTTGTAACAAACCATGCCATTTACGTTTTTAAATTTCATTTTTATGTTTCTTGTCTCTCCTCCACTGCAATGTAAGCTCCATGAGGGGAGGGATTGCTTCCTTTCTGCTTTGCTCATGGGTGTGTAATGCTCAGGGCAGAGCCTGGCACGTCAGTACACGCTCACTAAATATCTGTTCCACGAATGAATGAACGGACAAGTGGGGGAATGAAAAGAAAAGTAGAACATGTTTTGCTTCTCAGGTTTTGCATCCAGCACCTCTCCTCTCGCTACTTCTCTTTTCCACATTGCTGGAGGTAGCAGCTTCCTGCAGGAGCCCACAGGAGAGATGTGGCCACAAACTCCCATGAGCCTTGGGGCATCGGACAACAGTTAGCAGCTTCCACCTGGAGACCTGCCTGTGCCAGAAATGTGTGGTTCTATACTTTTTTAAAAAAACAATTGTGGTACAGTATACATAACATAAAGCTTACGATTTTTACCATTTTTAAGTGTACAGCTTAGGGGCATTAAGTACGTTCACATTGTTGCATAACCATCACCACCACCCATCTCCAGAACTTTTTCAACATCCCAAACTGAGACTCTGTACCATTAAACACTAACTCCCTATTCCCATCTCCCCCCAGCCCCAGGCGTCTACCATTCCACTTTTTTTTTTTTTTTAAGATTTTTATTGGGGAATTGGGGGACGGGAACAGCGCTGGGGAATCGGGGGAAGGGGAACAGACAAGTTGCTGTCTTTTTGTTCTTCAGTCTAGTTGTGGAGGACGTTGCTTCACTGGCCCAAGTTGGCACCATCATTGCGCTCTTCCCGGGTGAGGCAGATCAGTCACCGGCTTCTGGACGGCCGCTCACTGCGGCTGCTGGCCGCTCACGCTGGCTGGTGGCTACACACGGTAGCCCATGGCAACCCACTGCCACAGGGGCTGCAGCCTACGCCGTCACCGGCAACTCATGGCAGCCCAGCTCCAGGTTGAGCTGTTGTTCAGCATCTTAGCTGTGGAGGGCAGTGTCACTGGCCCTCATATGTGGGATCCGAACCGGGGCCCTCTGGCATCCCAAGCCAGCTCTTAACCATCGCGCCACTCGGCCGGCCCCACCATTCCTGTTTCTGTCTGTAGGAATTTGACTACTCTAGGCATCTTGTATGAAGGGAATCATTTATCCTTTTATGTCTAGCTTATTTCACTTAGCATAATGTCTTCAAGGCTCATTTATACACTGTAGTATATATCAGAATTTCCTGTCTTCTTAAGGCTGAATAATATTCCATTGTATGTATATACCATTTTGTTTACCCATGCATCCATCGATGGACACCTTGGTTGCTTCCATCTTTTGGCTACTGTGAATAATTCCTCTTTGAACATGGGTGTACAAATATCTGTTTGAGTTCCCTGCTTTCAACGCTTTGGGCTGTATCCCCAGTAGTAGGCATGCTGCGTCAGATCGCAGTCTACAAGTACGTTTAACTTTGGGAGGAACCGCCATTCTGTTTCCATGCTGATATGCTCTTTGCATTCAGTGAGTTCAAGGACTCCATTCCAGCCCTCTAGCCCAGGTCCATATCCCCAGAGTCTGCTCAGTGCGGGTGCTATGCCCAGTGCTCTGCATTCGTCGTCCCGGAGGTAGTTATTCGCATCCCCATTTTACAAGTGAGCGGAGGTTGTCGCCCAGGAAGTCTGTGAGCCTGGCCTCACTTGCAAAGCTAGTGGGCAGCGGAGTTGGGATTTGAGTAGACTTCTCTAATGCCAAGCACTATCTGCTACACCAGCGGTGTGTGGTGGCCTCCTGTGGTCTGATCTAGCCCACAGGTGCTTTTCACTTGATCAGTCTTTTGAAAATAACAATGTACTAGCTTCTGTTTGAAGTATTGTTCCCAAGTATTCAATGCCTCTGCCTGTGAGAGGTGTGCACATCCCACATCGTTAAAAGCAGACCTAAAAAAGCTTTGTATTGGCTAATCCAGGGTTCAGACATCACAGATGCCCATAGTCATAGGCATGAGGTTCAGGCATCTCTCCTTTTTCTTTGCTACAAGAATGGTATGTCCCAGAGGGAGCTGCCCCACAGCCTGGATCCCAGAATAAAGAAGTCATGTGGACAGAGGCTCAGCCAACCCGAGCTGAGAGCAGAGCTGCCATTGACCTGCAGTCCACAGGGAATGCGAACAAGAAAGGAATCGTGTTGCTGCGGGTCGCTGAGGCTTTGGGTTCTTCCTTACGCAGCACAAACAAGCAAAAGCTGTCAGATGCGGCTTCTGCTGTTGAAAATTTGGAAAACTTCACATTCAATTCCAAATTCCTGGTATCTTTTGTAAAAAATAACATTTGCCATCCTTGGGCTTACACGGTCACTTGGACGCTTGTGGCCAGACCAGCAGGGTACCTGCTGTTGGTAGATAGAGACTCTATCTCTCTATTGGCCACAGTTCACACCAATCTTTCCTGTCCCAGGGTCTCTGGGTAAGTCCCCAGGTTCTGCTAAGAACTATTTGTGTTATTTCCTGGGACCATGCCCTTGGTGAGTCTCGGGAGAGACAGGAAGCCACCTGGTACCAGCCTGGGACTCTAGAGATACAGGTTCTAGTTGGTGGCAGTCCAGCTGTGTGATCTGAGATGATACCGTTTCCCATCCCTGAGCCTGTTTTTTCCTCCATGCGTGAGAGGAGATTCAACCAGAAGATCTCAGGGCACCTCCGAGGTGGCACTCTGGCCAAAGAACCTTGGGCTTTTCTGCCTCAGAGACTGTGCTGGCAGCCTCAGGAGAGGGTGGCCCATGGAGACCGTAGCAGCCTTTCCGCCGCCTCCTCTCATGGGCTTACACAGGTGGAGCGGCATGGTGGAGTCCCTCTGGGAGCCCTGTGATGGGAACCTGGCCCTGTGCTGAGAGAACCTGCCTTGGAGGGTCAAGTGGGATCCCCAACCCCCTACCAAGGCCTAGAGTGCCACTGCTCCTCTGTCTCTGACTGAAGCCAGTGTTTGGGGGGCATTTCAGAGGCACCACTTAGGTTTCCGGGTGGGCAAACCTTTCTGTAAGTCATACCCATTCCTTGGCTGAAGCTCGCTGAGGCGCTGTGCTAGGGCTGAGGCTGGGCTGCGCCCAGAGCTGCGGGCCTCGCCTTCAGTCTCCCAGGATGGATGAGATGGAGGGGATTTTCAGAGGCCCTGACCACGGGCTAATGGAGTCGCTGCCCCCAAGTCTGTCCCCAGAATCTCTGTTCCAGGTTCCCAGAATCATAAAGGCCTACGCCCCATGAAGTGTATCTAAGCCAGGAGCGTGACGAGAATGGCTGCCTTTAGGAACTCATGAAGGGTCTGTGAGGCCTTGCGGCATTCTGAACTCACTGCCTCTCCCCCATTAAAAATCTTTTTGGGAAGAGAAAGTTTGTGTGCATAGAAAAGTCCACACATCATACGCTTGTTGAGTTTTCACAAAAGGAACATACCTGTGTAACCCAAGTTGTGAGACAGAATACCATCATCCCCCTAGAAGGACCCATTCCTCACTCCCTTCCAGCCCCTGTCCACAGAGTAACAACTGCCCTGACTTCTAACAGCACGATTAGTCCAGCCTGTTTTTGAACTTCACATAAATAGAATCACACAGCATTACTCTTTTGTGTTTGGCTTCCTTAGAGCAATATTTCTATGTGCACTTAACTAGCCCTGAGCCCAGAGTGAGACCCTCCCAGCCAGCGGGCGCACAGGCCCCTGCAGGCGGCTTTGAGGCTGCTGAGAACAGGCTTCGTGGGAAGCCGGGAGATGTGGACTTTGGCCTTGGCCCTGCTGCTTACCAACGGGATGTGTGGGGACCACCGGCCTCATTGGCTAGGACTCAGATCACCTTCCGTAAAACGGGGTCTCCAATGTCGGCCTCTTCCAGTCATTTCCTAGCAGCCCTTGGAACCAGAGGGAGTCCAGAAGGCCTTTGGTTTGACCCTGTGGTTAGTGTCCTGGGGCCCAGGCCTGCGGAAACAGGAAGGGGAGGCTTGATGGCCTGAGCTGTTGGCATGGTGGCCAACATGTACAACATGCACAAGTACAGTCACATGTGTGCAGCCATCACCACCATCCATCTCTAGATCATTTTCATTTTTCCCAGCTGAAACTCTATACCCATTAAACAATAACTTCTGGTTTTTTGAAAGCTTCAAGACAAGGAGTAACTTTCTAATAGTGGAATTTCTGAGGTTTATTTTTGAGGGGAGAGGGTCCTTTGCAGAGTCCCTCAGTCTGCACCAACACCTAAGGCTGGTGCAAACCCTGCCGTTGTGAAATGGGAACACGTAGTCGGAGTAAACGTGGGCTGCCTGCCTGCTGCTGTCCCTAAGGACTGGGGCTGTGTGTCCTCTGTTCCCTCCCACTGGCCTTTGGACTCTGTGCCCCTTTGGTCCTTGACTGCCCAGGGACCATTCCTTCTCTTGGACCCCCAGGCCTCATGAAGAGCAGACTCCCCTGTGCAATCCCCACTTTTATACCCAGTTTAGCTGCAGATCAGGAGGGCTCTGTCACCTAGGGCTTGGGCCGGGGTAGCTGTCCCTAGTCTTACCACCCACCTGATAAGAGAAGGGTTCTGGGGACACGTGCTGTGGCTCTTTCTCACATTCAGACTCCAGAGACCTGCCCCCTCAGTCATCTGAGCCACATGTGCTCTTATGCGAAACACAGAATCCCTGGCAGGGAGTTAAAAGAAGCCAGCCCTGGCTTGGAAGGAATCAAGCTGTGTGACATAAGAGTCCTCCAGGAAAAGGAAACTCGCCAATGCCTACAAGATAGATTCCCTCTTAGATCTACTACCTGGAGAGAGCACCTGACAGGTCCCTAAGAGACCATTTCAGGTCAGTGTCAGTGCTGGGGCAGTCCCACTGCACGCAGCTGTCTGTCCCCTCCAGGGACACAGGTGTGGATGAGCTCTCCTTGGCATCTGTCCAAGTGACAGGGTAGTGACTGAGGAGGAGCTCTGGGAGCTATAACCTCAAGTCACCCTGGTCCTGTCCTGAATCTCGGCTCCCTGCCCGGCCTCCCTCCCTGCCCTCCAGTTTTTGGAGAAGCTGGGGGAGATACGCTCGTCCTGTTTTTCTAAAATTTCAGGGACTCAGAGGGATTTCCATAACTCAGTCTACAGCCTCAAGCCGGCGTCTACATTTCAGCACCTGCCCAGGGAAGTCCGGGTGCCTCCTCAGGTGTGAGAGTTGTTGAAAGACCCACTCCCTCTCCAGACTCCAAACATATGGATTAGGTTTTTTAAGGCAGGGCTGAGAGCTGGGGTTAGATTAGCTTTTCCTAAAGTGTTGAGGCTGTGAACGGCTCTTTATGGCCCTATATCCTCCACCCTATATCCCCTTTCAATTAAATCACATGATCTCCTTAATGTACATAAGTGAGATAAAACAAGTAAAATGTTTTCCATGGTGCTTAACATATAGTAGGTGCTCAGGAAATGGTACTTTTGCTTTTGGTTCTGCACAATAAGACTGATGGACTTTGCAAATTAACAGGAGATTCAACTAACAGGACTTAAACACAGGACTTGCTGTTCTCACATAACAAGGAGTGTGGAAGTCACAGTTCTAGGATGTTAGTAACTCAGCAATATAATGATCCCAGGTTCATTCTTTCTTTCCTCTCAACTATCCTTGACATGTGGCTTTTCATCCTCATGCTGTGGCCTAATAGTCACAATAGGGCTGCCACAGCCCCTGCTATTGTGTCTGTTTTCAAGGCAGGAGAAATGGAGGAAAGAGTGGGGCCAGTCATGTTTTTTTCCTTTGTCAGAAAAGCAAAAGCTTTTGCAGAAGCCCCCCAGTAGAGTTTCCCCTGTGTGTGTATTCATTTCCTATCACTGCTGTAACAAATTACCTGAAACTTAGTGGCTTAAAACAACACAAATTTATTACTTTCCAGTTCTGGGGATCAGAAGTCTGAAATGGGTTTCACTGGGCTAAAATCAAGGTGTCAGCAGGATTACATTCCTTCTAGAGGCTCGAGAGGAGAATCCATCTCCTTGCCTCCTCCTGCTTCTAGAGGCTGTCCACATTCCTTGGCTCGTGGCCCCCTACCATCTCCAAATCCAGCAATGCCTGGCCAATCCTTTCTCATGCTGCATGACTTTGATGCTGACACTTTGACATTTAAGTATAATCACAAGGGCCCCCTGGATAACCTCCCTACTTAAAGGTCAGCTGATTAGCAAACTTAATTCCATCTATAACCTTAATTCCCCTTTGCCATGTAACCTCACATAGTCTCTGTTTCCAAGGATTAGGAAGTGAACGTCTGCGGGAGGGTATTATTCCGCCTACCACAGTATCCTTGGCCAAACCAAGTCTCATGGCCACCACCAGTTGCAAGAGAGATTGATAAGTCAGTGAGCCAGTGAAAGGGAGCAGGAGAGTTATGACTGGCTCAGGTTAATCATGTTTCATCATCTCACTCTGGCCCTTTTGTTATCTCAAAGCAAGTCAGGCTTGTATTAGCAAGGAAAGCAGTGAAGCAATGAGTATTGGGCTGGCTGCTAATTGCCTCCCACAGCAAGGTGCAGCTGACTTGGCAGATTTCCCTAGTCACATGTCATGTTTGCATTCTGTGATGAGATGGGATGTGAATGTTCTCAGGTTGTGCCCAAATCCTGCACTTTCCAGGGGACTCTCGCTCTGCCAGCCAGAATTTTCATTCCCTCACCTTCTTCTGCCCACCCTGTTCTCCAAAGAGAGAATCTGCCCAGGCAAAATGGTTTTCTTGGGCGTAAAGTGGGAAGAAGAGTGAATTGGAGAGATGAGAGAGGCAGGGAAAAAATTATTGAGAAACTGTGTCAATGTATGTCATAAAATTGATAGAATGAGGGGGAAAGAGAATAGGAGTCGAGTTAGGAAGGTCTGGAGGTAGCTGGGGAGTTTTTCCAAGGGCTTTGAAGAGGGAATATATTAATAGCAGCTGGGGACTATAGTCCTATTCATTGGGTTAGAAAAATACAAGTAAAGACCATGAGTGTTTTGGAATTACTTTGGGTTTCACAGTTGACTGTGACTCCACACTGGAACTCAACCAAGTAGTAGATTCAGCATAAATTATCACATGTAACGGCACCATCCCATCCCCTTCCCCCCGTGCTAACTTGCTAGTCAGGCCTGGCAGAGTTAACACTGACTTCAGAGGCTCCAATAGGTCAATACATAAAATAGGTATTTGGACAAGAGGATCTCTGAGCCCCCTCCCAGCTCTGATAATTTATTATCCTGTGATCACTATGTGGAGTCCAGGGCAAGCTATGTTTAGTACCCTTAGGTGTCTGGGGTGTCACTTTCTTATATTCCTAAAGATAGGCTCAGAACACAAAGAGCTGTAGCTCCCCCCTGCACCTGATAATGAACAAGTTCATAGCACCCCTATTACCGGTAATTGGAAAGAATACTTGTTTGCTCATCCCCTTTTAAAACATTGCATGAGACTCTCCCGCTCTATATGACCAGGGTCCTGCAAACATCACACAAGACTTGAGGAACTATTTTTTGGGTTTACGAATTTGTGTGATTCTTCATTTTGATCCAAGACCCTCAGCCCTGCAGTGCCCAATACTGTAGCCCCTAGCCACTCATGGCCATTTAAATTTAAATGAATTGAAATTAAGTGAAATGAAAAACTCAGTGTTTCAGTCACACTGGTCACATTTCAGGTGACTAGTGGCTGTCACATTGAATAGAGCAGATTATAGAACATTTCCATCATCACAGAAAGTTCTTTTGGACAAAGATGCCCCAGACTGATGATAAAATAGCCTTTAATAAAAACAAACCTTAAAAAAACACACACACAAAAAACCAGCCTGGCAGTTGAAGTATTAGTCCTGATAAAAGGGCCATCTGCCACACTGGCGAGGACCGTCTTCCCAGGAGCCCATTGCATGGGAGCAGAGCAGCCGGGTGACCTCCAGGTGGAAGAGGTTGGGTAAAGCCAGTCTCCTGGGCTCACAAGGGTTCCACTGGGAATGCCTTTTCAGTCCGAGCTTAGCGACTGATGGCTTGACTATCGCGAGACTCCGTGAGTGATCGCTCAGATGCAGGCTACATATCGAAGTCAGAGAGTCTAATCAAAGGGCCCCTTAGCGCTTTCCACTGGAGCAGTTAACAGCTGCTGGCTTTCTTCACACTCTTCCCAGGCCACTGATAAATAGCCAGGCATGTCCTCGACAGCTTTTCTGCCTGTCAAACTTCCTCCACTCTTCTCCATGTCCTCAAATACCACCATCTTGCAGGACCACCTTGACTCCACCCCATGAAACCCCGTAGCACTTCCTTAGCACATCTCCAGGAGCACTTAGTATTGTGCCTTGAACCCGAGGCATCTGGGGACTCCCTCTTCTCTATATTAATTAGATAGCAAACTTCTCGGAAGGCAAGGCCCCATGTTTGTCACCCAGCTCAGAACAGGGTGCCAAGTCTTCACATGGCAGACATTAATTAGCAGGACTTGGTCCTTGTAAAGCTGGAGGGTTTACTCTGAAGAGTTTTGTGGAATGCCTCTGCCATCTACACGTGTCCCAGAGAAACCCTAATGGTGGCCTCTGTGTTTGCCACTAACGGCAGCTTCATTCAGCCACCTGCCAGAGCTCCAACCTCGAGAGAGGTATAGTATAACTACAAATTCAGACCCTACCTCTGCCCCTTACTCCCTGGGTGACATTGGGAAAGTTATGTCACCTCTCTGGGCCTCATTTTATGTAAAATGGGGATAAATAGCATATGTCCCCTGGAGTTGCCAAGACAATTGAAATAATGTACTTAAAACATATATAAAAATGTCTAGCAAATAGTAAATACTTAATAAATCATAGCTATTGCATTATTATTATCATTCTCTACAATGACCTAATTATTCTGGGAAGTAGCTTCCTGACTTCATTCATGGCCATATTCCTGCCTTTGACCATCAATTTCCTGGTCTATGTCAATAGTCTGTTCAACCAAACATCTCCCAGACCTCACTGTGTTGACCTGCCCAGCCCCCATCATGGGTGCTTACCTGCCTCTGGTGGTTAAGCCCCAGAATGCCCAGCATCCTCTAGACATGGCCCAACTCAAACTAGATAACTGCTTAGGCTAAGGATATGCGATAAATGTTGGCTAGTGAAATTGCTGCCCTCAGAGAATTACCGTAGCTCCCTGAAAACATGATCTCTGAACACAGGCTTCCAGGGGGCTGACAACCTCTAGCTTAAATGGGGGTGTGTTTCCAGGAAGAATGGGAAGGGTGTTAGGGAAATTAAACAAGTGAGCCTTCTGAGAATATGTCATCGGGAAAAAACAAAACAGAAAATATAAGCCAATTCTAAAAGCTTTCACTAAAACGGCATTTTAGAAAAAAGAATTTGGGACCCACCAAACCACCAGTGATCAGAAAACAATGATTTACAACGTTGGCAAGCGTGCCGTGTAGTGGGTATCCTCTTAATGATGGACCTCCAAAATGTGGAAAGAAACTTAACTATAGTTACCAAAATTTCCGTATCGTTTGAACTCAAAGACACATAAAGAAATATAGTCAAAATTTATATATAAGAATATGGGTGCCAACATTATTTACAAAAAGGAAAATTTGGAAATAACCTAAATGTCTAGCAGCTGCGAAATGCTTTTGCAAGAGTAGAAATCCATCACTGATTTAATGGAATATCATAAAACACATTTAGGGGGCAGCTGGTTAGCTCAGGTAGTTAGAGCGCAGGCTCATAACACCAAGGTTGCTGGTTCGATTCCCACATGGGCCAGTGAGCTGCACCCTCCGCAACTAGATTGAAAACAGCAACTTGACTTGGAGCTGAGAGGTCCTGGAAACAACACACTATTTCCCAATAAAGTTTTTAAAATAAAATAAAGTAAAAAAAATAAATAAAACACATTTGGTCTCTTCTGTTGCTCAGATAACTCTGAGGCCCCTAGCCTTCTCTCTTCACCCACTCCAGGACCCCGGCTAGCCAAGCGCTTTGCAGGAGCAGCACCATGAGCCTCAGACAAAAGCCCAGCCCATGCCAACCACCCCAGGGGGACTCCTCTGTGCTGTAACTTGCAGAGCAACGTTCTACCTGAAGAAACAGTGGCTGTTGCAACCCTGTACCACAGCTAATGATCACAAGTTCCCTGGGGAGAGAGCATGGTTCCTTCTCCACTGTTGAAACTGAAGCAGGAGACACAGGAAGGAGGACAGACTGAGGTCTGGCCTGGAGGCAGGGCCGTTTTCTCAGAGTGGCGACACAGGTTGGGCCATGCCAGCCCTGTGCTGAAACAATTCTTTTATTCCATGTGATCTAACTTCCTGTCCAACCAGGTGGCAATTGAGAGGCTTCAAGGAAAAATGGGAGAGGAGTAACCGTAACTTAGCTCTTGTCATTTATTAAGCCCCGGGGTATTTCAGATAGAGAATTTAATCCTCACAATAACTCCATAAAAAGCGGGGTCTTGACACATTTCAGAAAGGAGAACGCTGAGACTTGCCCAGGATACTGCCAATTACTGTCCCCCCACTGGGTCTGCAGGGCCTCGGGTGCGGCAGCCCACTCAGGCCCTCCCACGCTCTCTTTCAAGCCTCTGCAAGCGATTAGCTGTGTGAGAGGAGAGCTGGCAGGGCAAGCTGGGACCCAGGAAGACGCCTGTTTCTGGCTCCAGGTAGCTCCAATCTAGGGGCTCCTCTGGCACCAAGGCTCCAAAGCTTGGGAAGCTCAGAGCATCCTGCCATGGCAACCAGGGTGGGCGAGCTCTGTGGCTGAGCTACCAGGCGAAATTTTGACTATACAGGCAGCCCTGGAGGCAAGGAGGGAAATATTTGCACATGCGCTGTTTTTCCTATGCCAGTATTTTACTTTAATAACTTCTGATTCATTGATTCATTCATTCTTTCTTTCTTTTATTCACTCAATAAAATTTTAATTGAATTCCACCTCAAGGGCAGATCTAGCTTTTGGAGTGGGGAGGGGGCTGACTTATCTAGGACCCAACCGTCTGTAAGAAAAATTGCAGGTAAAAAAAATTAGGTACAAAGTGAATAATTATTTAAAATGAGAAGAGACACCACAACATATTATTGGTGTCTTAGACATTTAGGCCCTTTATTCTGAGGTCTCTTTGGGCAATTGGCCTGCCTAATACAACCTAATGCTTGTATAGAAATGCAGCCTGCTCCACTAGAACATTCTATGACTCCCAGCCTTCAAAGGGGCCATGCAGGGGAGGGTCCAGAGCTGGAGCTGCACTAACTGTTGAGAGGTGCCCCTTGCTCTGTGTGCAGTGATGAGCAAACACAGACACAGTCATCCAATTATCACACTAAACATTTACAACTAAAAACGGATTCGTTCCATGGAGGAGAGGAACATGGAATCATCTCTGAACTTGTGTGACAAGGAGAATGAGACTGCAGGCTTTGGGACACCTTCCCTGAGGAGGTGACACTTGAGGGAGCAGGGTGGATAAAGAGGGTTCCAGACAAGGAATTCCTCCGTCCCCAAGTGCTCATTCGTTCCTCAGTCCTGGTGTCTGAGCCTCCCTTCTGCCAAGGAGGCCCTCGCTGGGCCCCAGTGCCACCTGCCTGCTGACCAGCTCTGAGAGGGCGGGTGAGCTGGCCTGTAATGTGAGGGCACTGTGCTCACTGCCTGAGAAGGCCGTGACCACTCTGACACCCGCGGAACCTATGGTACCCCCATCCCATCCTAACCCATGCCTCGTCCAGCTTGGATTTCTTTCCAGTCTCCAGCCCCAAGACACGTTCTCATTGTCCTAACTGCATCCATGCTGATACAGGCACCTGGAGGGTGGCAGCTGGCATCACATGGCGTGAGGATAGATCTGCATGGCTCTGTCATCCCCGACCCCACAGATGCTGGCGCTGGCCACAGTGGACTTGCCTCTGCTGCTGCTTAAATGCTGAGACCTGAAAAGTCAGTCCCTGCAGCAATGCGATGAGATGAAGGTGGTGGGGGCAGGGGGGCAAGGTTTGGGCACCCCAGGAAACACTTATTTTCGTCACAAGCTTCATCCCCATGCCTGTGTGCCTCGTACATAGCGTGCTCTAGGCACATGTTTGTGGAAGGCAGGCATTAACGGATGAGAGAACACAAGTCCTGCACAGTCCTCCCTGGAGGATGAGAAAGGACAGGGTGGGCGGAGGTGTGTGCCCTGGCTGGACCCCTGTGCTGTTTCTGCTTCCCAAACGCAGGCCTGCAGGAGAGGGGCCTCAGGCCGCCCTGAGGCAGGAGCAGAAAAGCAACAAGGAGGCAGCTCCATTTTCAAAGAGGGAGGGGAGAGAGATGTGTGGCCAGCCGGAGCCCAGGCCCCTCCCCCATCTCCACCTCAGGTCACGTCCTCACATACCCTGCTGAGCCCGAACGTGCTGCTGCTAATCGGGGTTGGGGCCGGTTACTCAGGGAGGGGCGAAGTACTCAGCATGCCCCTCAAGAGAGGCTTCTGCAGCCCCTGCTTCCCACTGGCCCCCAACTCCCCCTAACTCGCCTGCCTCTTGTCAAAACTTCACTTGAAAACAAGTCTGTCTGATGAATCCATGGCCCTCTTTTTATTGGGTTTTCCCCTCAGTGTGAAGACAAAGATAGTACCACACTACAGAAAGTTTAAGGAATAGAGAAATGACAAAACCACCCATGGCACCACCACCCTAATAACCCGCTTGTCCTCGGTGGGTTTATCTCAGCATCATTCTCGGCAGCCAGCCCAGGGCTCTGGGCTCCAAAACCTGCACTTGAGTCCTCATGCCCACCCCCAGGCTCTCCACTGTAGTGCCAAACAAACCAAGACCCCTTCTGGGCCGAGGGCAAGGCCAAGGCTGGGGTAGGTGGGGGAGCTGAAGGCTGCAGGGCTCACCCACAGCCTTTCCCATTGAAAACATCAGCAGTCAAGGAAAGTGTCACATGGAAGGGAGCTGATTACTAGGAGAGAGCCCTGCCTGGACGGAAGCGGGGCAGTCCAGCGAGGAGGGCCCTCACTGAGGAGTGGATTGCTCAGGGGCTGCAAAGCTGCACTTAGGTTTGTCTAAGTTGCCCCCATGGGGCGCCCCCACCTCGCAGAGACCCAAGCCCTACCTGGGGAACTGCTGTTCTCCCACGCCCTCTGGCCAACTCAGCCTCTCGTTTCTCAGGTCTCCTGAATCACTTCATTTTGAGCCTCAGAGTCCTGGCAATGTCCAGGAGTTAGCCCCACCTCCCAGCTCCCACCCCCAGCAGGCGGCTGTGGATGGCAGCCCAGGTGGAAGAAGGGGGAGACCAGATGGCAGGTGGCAGTGCTGCTCTGCTCTTGCTCCAGGGCTGCTGGGGGCCTGGCACAGGCTCTCACAGAACCTCCTGACTCAGCCTGTGCGTGTGCCTTGGGCCTAGTGGAGATGAACACAGGGAGGCTGGAAAAATTCCCGCTTGAGTAGGCCGCTCACTGCACATGGCATGCGCCCGGGGGCACCTGTGCAGACACACACACAGGGACCTTCTTTTGTAGAAGAACATGAGGCAATACTAACAATAAGGACGATTTGTGTGGGTGAGATGCTTTACAGGTTACAAGGAGCAGGGGTGCTGCAGGCACTGTCTCCCCTCTCTTGGCAGCCCGGACACATGGTGCTTAGTTTGAGACGGATAATTAGGAAGAGGGAAGAAGACAGGTGAGGATTTCTAATGAAATGAGCACAAGAGTTAAAAGTAAAATAGCTATGTGACTTTGGGCAAATTATTGAACCTCTCCAAGCTGCAGTTTCCTTCTCTGCAAGACAGGGATCAAATGTTATCTACCTGTGCACACTGAGCTCCAGGTCTTGGTTTCTAGAACTATCCTCCAATCACAGGAACCAAGGCTCCTGGGAGGCATGGCTGCTCCCAGGCCTGGAGCAGGAAACATACATGAGCCTGGAGCACCTTGTGGAGCCAGAAAGTAAGGAAATGCTGAAAACCACAAAACCCAAAACCACTGAGCCCGCAACGGTGGGGCGGGACAGGGGAGGGGTGCGGTCAGTCGGAGCCACACAAGAGGGAACTAAAGCAACTCCCAGCAGCCAAAGCTGGAACACTTTGAGCAACAAATCTGATAAAGTAATGTTGGGTTATAACCCACAGCACAAAATACATATCCATGAGTCCATATTGATACAAATGATTAGGAAAATAAATAAATGGGCGAGAAGAGACAAACCTTCCATGCAGAGGAATTTCAAACACTTTATATAGATGCTGTCCCCTCAAGGAGGTGTGGGCTGCGCATAGTGACATCCATCCAGGGGGGACAGTATGGAAAGGAGGGGGGGAAAGAATAACTTTACTGTGGAACCCTGACAAACACTACCTCAGACCAAGATTAGTAACAGTAATAGGACCTCTTAGTGTGTACCCTTGATAGGATGAGACGAAAACGGCCGTTAATGACGTCTGTGGTCTTCCTCCCCCAAACACATTCAGAGTGGTCTAATCACAAGCAAAACATCAGTCAAATTACAATTGAGGGATATTCTACCAAATATCTGACCATACTCCTCAAACCAATCAAGATCATCAAAAACAAGGACAGTCTAAGAAGCTGCCACAGTCAAGAGGAGCCTAAATGTAATGTGATATCCAGAGTGGGCTGTTGAACAAAAAAAATGACATTATGTAAAAACTCAAGAAACCTGAATAAAGTACCAACTTTTGTTAATAACAGTGTATCAATATTGAATCATTAGTAGTGACAAATGTACCATACTAATATAAGATGTCAGTACTAGGAGCTCTATGTGGCATAGACAGAAACTCTGTTATGTTGGCAATTTTTCTGTTAATCTAAAACTGTTCTAAAACTAAAAAAGTTTACTTTATAAGTATTATCTGGGCTGGCTGAGTGGCTCAGTTGGTTAAGAGTTGGCTTAAGAGCGTGAGCTCTGAGCAACAGGGCTGCCGGTTTGATTCCCACATGGGCCAGTGACACTGTGCCCGAGCTGAGCTGTCGCTGAGCTGCCAACAGGTGGCAGGATGGCTCAGCTGGTGTAACAACAAGGTTGCCTGTTCGATGGTGGGCTACGCTCATCCGCAACTAAGACTGAACTCGGCACCTTGAGCTGAGCTGCCGCCCGGATGGCTCAGTGGATAGAGCATGCGCTCTTAACAACAAGGCTGCCGGTTCAACTCCCGCATGGTATGGTGGCTATGCCCACCCGCAAGTAAGCTTAAACTTGGTACCTTGAGCTTAGAGGCCACAAGCTGCCAAAGGGAAGCCAGATGGCGACTGGCACCCTCCACAACGAAGATTGAAGAATAACAACTTGGCTGGTCCCCTTCCCCAATTCCCCAACACTGTTCCCCTTGCCCAATTCCCCAATAAAATCTTAAAGAAAAAAAAAGTATTATCTACCTCATAGGGTTGTGAAGATTAACGATGATAATGCACGGAAAGAGCTTAGCACAGTGCCTGATGTATGGTAAATACTCAACAAATGGCAACTTGGTTATCATTAGGTACCAGAGAAGACAGAAACCAAAGGACAAAACGCACTGGAGAGTGTATGAATGTAGGCATTGTGACTCATTCCCAGTTCTGCCCACAGTACCTTGTGAACAACTTGGGAGAGCTGCTGACCTCCTGGAAAGGGCCATCACATCTCAGCTCAGCTTGTTAGGGTTTTCCATCGCTGTAAAAACCTCTAGTTCAATGGATGGGTGGAGGTAGCAGTACCTGCTGACGCCCTAATCATTCAGGACCAACACATTGGGGCTTGCTGATTTGCACACAGCCAATCAGAGTGAAGGTGTGAACATCAGCAGCTCCAGGGAGAGGAGGTTCCCCTTCCAGAGCTTTCACAGCTGGATGACGCTGGCTCCCCCTCCAGGGCTGCACGCTGCCTCTCTGATTAGAGATGGAGGCCGGCCAGAGACTCTGGACCATGTGTTCTAATTGCTCCTCTGTACCAGCTGTTAAAGAGATGGCCCAAAATGGCATTGCCTGTGCTAGAGTCCATGCTATCCAACCTACATTTAATACCTTACCTAATTGCTGTTTCAACCTCTCCCAGAAACAATCTTAATTAACCAGTCCGGACTTTTCCGGTCAATACCAATGAGGTAATCTGACACTGGGACCATCTCTATTACCATAGAAAGAAGAGATGATCTGCATGATAAAACCCTTGCCACTCCCTTCCTTTCAAAAGAAGACGTCCTGGTCTAAAAATAATCCTTTTTGTTGTTATTAATAGCTCCATCGCCCCACCTTTCTTCCTATAAAAACCTTCCATTGTGTTCAGCCCCTCAGAGCATCCATCTAGTTGCTAGATGGGATGGTGCCCAACTCATGAATCACTTAGTAAAGGCAATTAGGTCTTCAAATTTACTCCAGATTTACTCGGTTGAATTTTGTTCTTTAACACAGCCAAGGATGAGATCCCTCCTGCCAGCCACCATCTTTGGGCCAGCCACCTGCCATGAGGAGAAACCTTTTATACCAGTAATGTGCATCACTCTAGGGCTAAGACCCCTGCAGCTCTGACTCAGTCCTTACCCCAAAGGGGCCCTATCTTCCAAGCACAGAGCCAACAGATCAGTGAAGATTCCAGCAGCTGTTGAGTGGCCCTGGAGAAATCCAGGTCCTGGAGAAACAAACCCAGAGGCCAGAAATCCAACACTCATTGTGGTATTTTGCATACTTGGGAGTTGCAAGTGATAGAGACCCAACTCAGCTAGGTTAGGGGGTTGAGGGAAGGAGGTGGCATTTGTTAGAAGTACACAGAGATTAGCTCACCCAATCAGGCCTCGAGAAGTAGAGTCAGGCTGCTGCTCGGATCACCTGATGGAACTGCGACTCCAGTGCTGTGAAGGGGCATTTTCTGTGGTTTTTTCATATTTGCCCCCAGCCGTCCGCCACCTGGTTGCCAGCTGTGTCCTCTCAAGCCTGCTTTCTCTGGGCACGGGCAGCCCCCATGCCCACCATCACCCACTTCACCAACAGAGAGGAGAAGGCTTAACACTCACCTCTCGCCTCAAGCCAAGCTTCAGTTCAAAAACCAAATCACAGGGAAGGACTCTGATCAGCCCTCCTGGACTGACATGCTCACTTCTAGATGTGTCAGGAATCAGGAAGGCGGCACCATCAAAGGTATTTACTCCCATTCAGGCCACGTATTGGAATCACAGCAGTCAAGAGACAGCAGCCACAGCAGTTATTTGAACAGAGAGAAATTTCTATAAAGAATTTCTAATTGTGTGTGAAGTTGTTAACTGAGTAACTGGGAAAGTGAAAAGAGAATTCAAATGGATCACGGAGTTAGCAAGTACCTGAGACAGCAACTAACTCTTAGGGCTGGGGAGCAAAAAGAAGATGTGGGAATTATTAAAATGTAGACATTGGAGGAAGGGACCCCAGGGGCTGAGACCCAGACTTTGGAGGAGGGGGCGGCGCTTGCTGGTTGGTGTCTCTGAGGGGGTGCAATAAAGCTAGTCCAACTAGAGTTGGGAAAACCGCTAACTGGATTCAGCTGCCGCTACAGGCATACTTGCTGATGGATAAACAAAACGTGGTAAATCCCCACTATGGAGCTCTATTAGACAGTAAAAAGGAATAAAGTACTTGTTGGATCAACCTCAGAAATATCATGCTAAGTGAAAGAAGCCAGACACAAGGAGACAGGCTGTATGTTTCTATTTTTATGAAATATCCAGAAAAGGCAAATCTCGGTGGTTGCCTCGGGCGTGGGTGGGCATGGGGAGTGACAGCTCCTGGGCTCGGGCTTGCTTTATGGGCCACTGGAAATGTAAGATAAGATTGTGGTGATGGTTGCACAATTCTGTCAATACAGTAACAATTCTTGAACGGCATTGCTTCAAACAGGTGAATTTTATGGTATGTAAATTATACCTCAATAAAGCTTTTTAAAACACCAAGCATGACCCAGGTGCTAGCTGAAGCCATGGTGGTAATCATTTCGCAATATATCAGTGTATCAAATCAACACGTTTATGCCTTGAACTTATACAATAAGCAATTATCTCTCGATACAGCTGGGGGAACAAAAAGTAAGTAGACCCCAAACCATAGGCAGCAGCAAGTCCCTTCACCCTCCCCCAGCCTCTCAGCGTCCCCCCAGTGTCCCCTCTCTGTAGAGACCAGTAAACCAGCTTTGCAGTAGCGAAGCAGGAATGTGTCTGTTGGAGTCCCAGCCCAGCAGCCCAGAGCAGGGGCGGAAGCACGAGTCTGAAGCAGAACAGTTACATAACCAGTGTCACAGGGAGGTGAGCCTTCCCTAAAGGAAGGTTTCTGGTTCTGGAAAAAGGGCTGGAGGAGATGCCAGGCAATCCGAATAATACATGTCCACAGGGGGCGTGGAGGCTGAGGAAAACAGCCCAGGAGCTCAGGGAAGCTGTGGAGTGGGAGAGTCTGGTGACCCCGGGAGTCGAAGGGCAGGGTGGGAGCTCCGACTCCCTGCTGAGAGCCAGGGAGTAGGGGCTGGGGGGACTGTTTCTGGCTCTGACAACTTGTGGACAGGGAGAACCTTGTTCTAGAAGACACCTGGTATGGCAGGAGCACGCCAGCTCCAGTCTCGGTGTGGGTTTGTGAGGGCCATTGGGCCTGAAATAAACCCATGACAGGGCCCTTTCCTTGGGGGTCACTGTCCCCTCTCTTATAGAACATACACACTGAACACGGTAGCACATTTGTTTTCATTCTAAATTACTTCTCATGTGCCTACGATGGGTCAGGCTCTTCAAAATCATTTTAGAAATCTAAATCCCAGGCATTTCTATATCATTCCTTCCTCTGATGGGAGAAAGCATCAGCTGATGAGCCCTGTGAGGGGAACTGGGAAAATCTGGGTAAGGAAAGTACCTGAACTCAAACTTTTCTGGACACATACAGAAGGCAAGGTTAGGGAGGCAGGAAGTAGATGAGTGGTGCCCGGGGCTGGGAATGGGAGCGGGGAGTGACTGCAAATGGGCACAAGGTTCTTTTTAGGGTAAGGGGAGTGTTCTGGGATTAGATTGTGCGCATGTTGTACAGCTTTGTAAATGTCAGTGTACAATCATTGAATTGTGCACTTAAAATGCGTGACTTATAGTATGTAAATTATACCTCAATAAAGTAGTTTAAAAAATAAAAAGAACAAAAGTATCTCAAGGACGCATTTGCTATCTTGCTCACCGGCATATGCCATCTATTTGGCTCACATAAACTCTTATGAAATAAATTGTTTTAAAGTATCTCAAAAGTTTATAGGTACTGGAGCAGATAAAGACAAGACATCCACCGAGGACTCAGCACTGCTGGCAGGACGGCGACAGCTGCCATTAGAGGCCTGTGAAGCGGGACCGTTGCTTGGGCACACCCTCTGGCCTCTTGCACACAGCCTCTGAATTGTCATCTGTTTAAAGTCCCCCATGCAAGCCTGCCTCTGTCTCTCCACTACTCCTCTGGCTGTGAGGGCTTGTGGACAGGGTCAGCCTAGGTGAGTCCAGGCGTCCAGCTCCGTCCTCATCTGCATGCTTCTCTACCCGCTGAGACCGAGATTCAGGACCGGGATAAGGGATATGGCTGCGGGCTCCTACCCAGCTCTCACCTGTGACGATCTTCAAAGACGTCACTGGGTTACAGCTCAGCTATTAATTAAGTGGGGGTATTGATTCTGATTCTGCACTTGTCACTCGTGTAGGTGTAAATACTAAGACAACATTGGAGTGTTTCTGGGTCTCCTGAAGCCATCAGAACACCATCCATGCCCCGGGGGCAATGTCTTACTTAGAGCACCCCGCTTGAACTATCAGGGTGTTCCATTGCAGGTGTTGCAGGTTTGGGCCCTGGGCCTGCACCAGTGGGGCTGACCACTTACTGATGAGCTTGGGGATTAACTAGAGCTGTTTTAACACTTAATGTGCATATGCATGACTCAGGGGCCTCCCTAAGTGCAGGTACTGATTCAAGAGTGCAGGTGGTGCTTGGGTTCTGCATCTCCCATCAGCTCTGGGCAATGCCCTTGCTGCTGGTCCGTGGACCACACTGAGGAGCTTGCAGCTAGAGCTTGTCTGCCGGAGCTGCAGAACCTCTGCTGCTTCTCCTGGGGCACCCACCTCCAGGGCAGGGAAAGGCCTCTTCTGAGCAAAAGCTAATGGGAGTCACTGGCTCTCTGGGAATATTCCAAGGGACTCTTGCCTCTGCATCAGGTCCGGGCTCCACGTCCTGTGGTGACTGCAGGCTAGGACAATTGCAAAGGCAGCAGCAGCCTTACCCTACCCCTTCCCCCAACAGAGAAAGTGATGGGCTGCTGATTAAGCAGAGGGGACATGCTCCAGCTGAGATCAGCCATTCACCAGGGACTCCCTCAGTGCAGGAGCAGGCAGGCACCGTATGTCCCCTGCTCAGCGCCTTTGAGGCCCGACTCCTACACGTGATGGATGGGCCCTGAAGCACTGCCAACAACAAATAAGAACTTGCTGCCAAAGGCAGAAACGGCCACCCCGGAACTCATGTGGCTGTTCTCCAGTCAGAGAACATTTGTGTAGCATCACTAGGTATAAAGCACTGCCGTTGAATACAGAGGTGATTAAGACCTGGCCCTGGTTTCTGGGAGGCTCCTACCTTGGGGCGGTATGAAATGTGAATGACCTGTGATATACCACAGGGCGAGAAGGAGGCCCAAATACAGAGAAAAACTGCTTGGGAAAGGGAGACCCAATGTGAGGAGGGAGAAGAAACTCCCTTGGAGGACATGGTCTCAGCACCGAGGCTGAAAGGCTGGCAGGGCTGTGGTGGGTGGAGGTGAGCACAGAAGGGGATCACAGTCTATGGGGGTGAAAAGCCTGAAGGGAGGAAGTTGAGAGTCCATTTGCAGAACGGATTTGACGCATTTGATGAGGCACAGAGATGTGTGGCTGGTCCTGTACATTAAGCATTTGCTACGTGTTGGATACTTTGTAGATGTTGTAGAGCTTCAGGAAGTGACAAAGAAAGCAAATACTCTTAAAACAATAGTACAGTCACGCACTCTAAAATATACAGAAGTCACTGGTAGGAAGGGCCATGAGGACAATGCAGAGCAGGGTAGGGGTTCAAAAAGGGACATAATCTACTGAGCCTGTGTGTATATTCCACACTCACGGCTCAGAGCACAGCAGTTACATACCCTGCCTAATCCTTACACAACCTTGGGAACTATATGCCATTATTCACATGTTACACACATACCCATCTTCATTCAGCAAGAATGAATGGCCAAAAGCTGGTTGCTTCTGTGCTCACCCAGCCCTGGGGATATAGAGTGCTGTGGGGTGGGGAGAAAAAGCAGCCGGAGGAGAGCAGGTAGACAGGCCAGAGGTGACAGGCAGCAGTCCAGTGTGCCCTAGGTGACAAGAGACACTCAGAGCATCCCTCGGGACTCTTACAAGTACCTGAAGGACACAACTTCCTGAAGCTCCCGGGATGCAGGTGGGAATCACCCTTACAGAACGAAGGGATGATGGCTTCTCAGGGCTGGGAAACAGGAAACTATAAAAACCTGGACTGTATATACACACTGCGCCCCAAACATGCTAGGCATTGTGAACTTTACATCCATTGCAGGGGTTCTTTTGTGGTTAGGATTTCAGACAAATACTTGAATACGTGCTTGTAAAAATTCAAACAGTACAAATGTGTGTAGAACAAAAAGGAATCTCCCTTGACACATCCCGCCTTCCTCTTAATCCTGGCGAACCTCCTGACCCGCCTTATAGATGATGGTTTCTTCCCCATGGTTGACAGACTGGTGTGTGTGCTTCCAGACCTGTCTGTGATATCTGTAAAATAATAGCAGAGCGTATATATGAGTGCTTACTAGGAATCAGGTACTATTCAGCGTGTACACACAGGTACACACTTTTTTTTTTTTGACATGTAAATGTGATCACACTCTACCTATTTTTCTAACTTGCCTTTTACTTAATATGTTTTTGAAATCTTTGTAGGTCAGTGTTTATTTAAAAAAATATGTTATCTTAAAAAAAGTAGTGCATACACATGGCAAGAACTTGAGTTAGAAGGATGAGAAATTAAACATAAAATTTCCTGACTGCCAATTTCATTTTGCTTCAAAGTATATACATCTATTAATTGTCTAGGTACCTCATTCACATATATGCATTAAAATTTTTTTTATTTAATAGTTTTGCAATTGCCTTCTCTTTCCTTATTAGCAAATAAACATCTACCACATTCATGTTTAACAGCTGCATAGCATTCCGTTGACCAAATGTATCATTCTCTAGTTAGTCAGTCCCCTGCTTCCAGATGTCACTCAGATTGCTACTAGGGTTTTTCGAATTACAAAAAAAAAAAAGCCACAATGAACACCCCTGTGCCTGCATCTATACATGTATATGAGTGTTATATCAGAGATTGCTCTGATGGCCTCTGTTAACCAACCTCTCCTGCTTGCTTTAGTCATGCAGCCACTGAATGTTAGGTAGGCACATGGCTTCCCAGAATAATGAAGACATTTCCCAGCATCCCTGCATTTAGCCTTGAACATGTGGTTAACTTCTAATCAACAGGATATAGCAGATGTGATGCCTGCAACTCTGGGATTGTGGCCTTAAAGGGAAGGGGGTTGTCTCCTCATCCATTCCCCATTGGCTCTGGCTGGAATGTGGATTGGTGGGGAGCTGTCGTCCACCATGCAGATGAGGACAGCACTCTAGGTAGAGCAATGAAACATGGACTCTTGGCCCCGAATGCCATGGAATTACCTCACCCCACACACACACACACACTTAGACACACCACCTCAGCCCTAGATTGATTAAGCTGGGCTGTTTTCTTCCCAAAAGAAATAGATCTCTATTTTGTTTAAGCCATTAAGTTATTTGGGGTATTATAACCATCAATCCACTATCCTAATTAAAATTAATATATTCATAGGATAAATTTAGAGAAGTGCAATTGCTACATCAAAAAGTATATGTGTTAAAAAATTAAGTTTTAAAGCCAAATTGCCTTCCACACCTATTGTACTAATATACACCCCCATATGAAGGTGCCTGCTTCACCACGCCCTTGCCAGCATTGCACATTATCAAGCCTAAAACATTTGCCCATGAATAGAAAAATATCTCATAATTTAAACATTTGCATTAGTCTAATGATGACGGAAAGTCAGTTTGGCCTATGTTTATTAGCCTTTTTAATACATTATCTTCAATCTTTATTACAGTTCCATGGCTTGTTATTTTTATCCCCATTTAGTTTACCTCTGAGGTGTTCATTTGTCCAAGATGACACAGCTGGGAAGTGATGGAGCCAGTTTTGAATTCAAGTTGGACTCACTCCAGACCGGAAACCAGAGCTCTCGTCCCTGCATCACAACTTTGGTCTTGCCAGGGCTTCCGTCTCCCCTCTCACCTCCCCCCAATATTCACTGAACAAATACTAGGGTCCATTAGGCAAACCTGTCTCCACAACCAGGTCCAGCTGGGCCCACTGGAGCGCCCCTAACTTAGTACTGCCCGCTCTGGCTTCAGGTAGTTGGGGCTTGGGCACTCCTGCATAAGACAGAGGCAGCTGTGTAGTCTTTTTCTGCTTTTCTCATTGAGATGAAGGTCACCAAGCTTGGCCATCTCATAAGCATCGTCAAAAGTATTTTTTTCCTTTCATTTTGTTTATTATTAATATGTCTGACACCAGTGGAGAAAATTGCCTCTCCAAGTAAAAGTTATAACATCATCATCATCATCAATACCCTACATTTTAGGCAAAGAGAACAGCATTCCAGTCAAAAGAAAAGGTGGCTTTTAAGCTTCAGTCCCCTCACCTTCATATCAAGAATAATGATAGCTTCTTATCTTTGGGGTTGTGGGTAAGAGAGATGAGGGGCACTAAGAGGAAAGGAGAGCGGAGGGGAGGGCAGGGGAGGAGAGGACAGGTGAGGAGAGGGGAGCAGAGGGAATAAATGTACAGTGCTTTGCATACGGGAGAAACTCCATGGACTGTACCCTTATTATTATTATTAGGGCTCTACCCCATTCCATACACACTAGCAGCACACAAGCCTGTGCGGTGTACACATTGACATGGATCCTATTTTTCCAGCCTCATGGACTCATTCAGAAAATATTTGTTACTCTTGACATCTTTGGACAAAACATGAGACTAACAGTGACAATATTAGCAGCACAGGCATAACGCTCACATGGGGCCGGGCGCTGCTCTGTGCTTTCCTCCAACCAGCTCACTTCATCACCACAACCACAGCCCTAAGCTGTAGACTCCAGATCCCTGCTGGGTGTCTGCCTGCTGGTCCCTCTGGGTTCCCAGTGCCCCCTGAGCACACGCGTGCACACGCACACACGCACACAGACCCCACACCCTGCAAGGGCACCCCTCTGGGATGGGCTCTCAGGGAAGGCTCCCGCAGGAAAGGTGTTGTCACTCAGCCCACGAGATCCCTTCACACAGCTAACTCCAGAGTCCCAGGGTAGGTTCTCTTCCAGGTTGTCAGCAGCATCTGTCCGCAACATGGAACCCCTGTCAGGTCCCTGCAGGTGTCACTGTGTGAAATGGAAGACTCAGGTTCAAATCATTCAGACAGATGGTGATCCAGGCCTTGACAGAGTAACAGGTCAAAGCCTTTAATGAGCTTATTTCCACTTCGGGAGGTAAGACAAGCACAGCAGCAGAGTATTTTGTTGCTGCACAGAAATTAGGTTGATCTGGTCTGACCCTCTCATGTTACAGTTGAGGACACGAAGAGGCTAAGTAACCCTGCTCAAAGCCACAGAGGGAGTTTGGGACAGAGCCAGGACCAAACCCCAGGTTTCCTCCCCTCAGGGCTCGATGACACTTCTAAAAAGTCTAGCTTTTGTCACAAGGGAATTCTCACACTTTGTTCGGGGAGTCAGGGACTTTTAGTTGGTGCTATTGGCATATAGCAGAGATCAGGGATGCAGCTAAACATGGGACAATGCATAAGAAGCCCCCACAAGAAGAGCTGTCAAGCCAAAACGTCAATTTGGTCTGTGGGTGTGGGTAACAACCTAGGTTAACAACCCAAGCTTTTAGGAAATATGGAATTGCAAAAGAGAAAAATTTTTAGTAGAAATAGATTGTAGTTTAACAATTCCACTGTTTGGTGAGAAATCAGATAGTCTTTTCTCTGACATGAAATCTGTGTTCTTTCCACACCAACAACCAATAATCCAACACGGGCTGGGTGTCCAACACTTCAATTCAATTCTGACACTACCTGGAGTTAGCACAGACCCCACAGGTTAAGGGCTCAGTCCCACAAGATTGCCCCCACTTTAGACGCCAGTTATAAGTCCCAGGGGCCCACCTGTACTTCTGACCAAATGGTTATAAATTCGGGGAGTCCCATAACTCCCTGTTCAGGTTCAATAATTCACTAGAACAATTCACAGAACTCAGGAAAACAATTTACTTACGTTTACGTTTATTATAAAGGATACCACTCAGGACCAGCCAAGTGGAATGGAAGAGATGTACAGGGCAAGGTCAGGAGCAAAGCGGGCACGAGGAGAGAGTCCATGTCTTCTCCGGGTACACCACCCTCTCAGCACGGCAATGTACACACCCATGCCAAAGCCCTCTAAACCCCATGATTTAGGGTTTTTAACAAAGATGTCATTACACAGGCAAGACTGATTAAACCATTGGCTATTGGTGATTGAACTCAATCTCTAGCTCATTTACTACTCTTCCTGGGGTTGGGAGTGAGGGTGGGGCTAAAAGTACTAACCTAATCAGGGGTTAATTTTTCTGGTGACTAGACCCTCTCCTGAAGCTAATACACCTCCCCCACCCCCAGCACACGCGCACATACACACACACACACACACACACACACACACACACACACACAATGAATCATTTCATTAGCATACAAGACAGTAAATCCAAGAGTTTTTAGGAACTCTGTGTCAGGAACTGGGGCAAAGGCCACATATTTATTTTGTATTACACCACAGACAGTTAATGCCAAGCCCTGGCCATCCCGGGCCGGCAGAGAAGGAGATTTTTTTCAAGGAGACAAGAGCACGACAGTGCCAGGTGTCCCCTGTGTTCACAGTCTGCTGTGTGGATCGGTGGGCCTGAGACCTCACAGGATACAGGTAGTGCGGGCCCCCCATTACCTCATCCTGTAACCAGGCTACCAGATCTCTCAGATGCCAGGTTTTTAGTAAAAGGTGGGCAGAGGACATAGCAAGCTTCAGTTTTTACCCTGTCTCCTGGCGCAATGGACAATTGCAGATGGAAGGAATGAGTTTGTTTTCTGTCTGCAAACCTCCACACTGATACTGAGTGGAGGAAAACGGAGGCTGAGAGAGTCTGCCTTCTCTCGCTGTGCTGATGGCAACATCTTCCAGAACCCAGCACAGAAGGCACAGAGTGAGCCTGCCAGGCGGCCTCCATGGCTGTGGGTAAAAGACACGGGACTATAGATACAGGTTGGTGTGTTTCCTGTTGTCAGGAGTGGCAAGATTTCATAGGGGCCTTTTCCTGTCTTGACTCAAAACCAAGGGAAGTGGGGAAACCCCGGGCCAATCTACATTCCAAAAATCTGGTATTTGGAAACCTGCAGACCTGAACAGTCAGAGGCTTCTCGTGAAGGTCTGATGCCCGAGTGCTATCCAGACAAGGAGCTGACTCACTAGGAAGTGTGGTGGACCTTCATGTAAAGCCTCAAACCACAAATGTTTCACATCTAAAATGTGCAGACTTTGTTAGATAGACATCTCTGTTAAGCACTGTGGAATGACTGGTTTCTTTGCCCTCCCCACAGTGACTACATGCATCTTTTACAATATGCCCATGCTGTGTGGTCAGCTTGCAAGGAAGAATTCGTGAATGAGTCTGTTCAAGGGTTCTTAAATGAAAGACCTTATAGGAATGCAGTGGGGCTGTTCTTTTTTGTATATGGAAGTATGTGAGCCCCAGACATCATCCCCAATCAGGCAGCTGGGTGGGAACGCTGTGGTTACAGATGATGGGGGAACAGAAACGGTGGGAGTTTCCTGTGGAGGGCCCACCGCTGCAGAAATCTCTCTACCTCTTAATTTTACCATTTTCCAGGGATAAAATAAGATTCAAAGTTGGATGGGGAAACAAAAAAGTCATCATCCTCCGATTCCCAACCCCCCTGCATCATCTCTTCAAATTTTCAAGCAGAGTCAGCCCCGAGCTGAGCAGGAATAGGTCTGACCTGAGGAGATGGCAACAAAAGGGGGTGTCTTTCCTGGTGCTTGTCTGTGCATCAAGGACTCACGGTGGTCAGCAGCCCCGCCTCTGACGCTGACTGCTTGGCTGGAATCCCAGCTCCGCTACTTACTAGCTGTGGAACTGACCCCACGTTACTTCACCCCTTGTGTCTCAGTTTTCGCTTCTGTCAAAAAGGAGGAATAGCAGCATTATTCACAGCAGCCAAAAGGAGGAAGCAACCCACGCGTCCCTCAGCAGATGCATGGATGAACAGAATGGGGTCCCTACATAGAGTGGAATATTATCTACCCTTAGAAGGAAGGGAATTCTGACACATGCTATAACATGGATGAGCCTTGAAGACATCAAGCTAAGTGAAAGGACAAATACTGTATGATTCCACTAACATGAGGTACCAGGACTAATCAGGTTCATAGAGACAGAAAGTAGAATGGTGGTTGCCAGGGGCTGGGGCATTAGTATTTAATGGGTACAGAATTTCAGTTTTGCAAGATGAAAGAAGTTCTAGAGATGATGGTGGTGATGGTTGCACAACAATGTGAATGTACTTAATGCCACTGAATGATACACTTAAAAATGCTTAAGAAGGTAAATGTTATGTGTATTTCACCAGTTTCTTCTTTAAATAAAAAAATAAATAAGGAGGGGTAATAGTGCAGGATTGTTGAGGATTGAGGTATTAGTGTAAATCAGTGGTTCTCTACCTGGGAGATCCCCCATGACCAGACTTGTTGGGCCCAGAGTGTCAACAGTGCCGAAGCTAGAAGCCCTGGTGGAAAGCATGTGGCCCAGAATCACTCTCAATAAACAGCAGCTGTGAATTTTATTTCATTTATGTGAAAGGAATTTATCATGACCCAGAAATGCTCATCAGAGCCACCCATAAAGACAAAAGCTGTAGGGTGAGGCCTGAGTGTCCCAGGGCATGTGGTCATCAGTCAGCCCAAAGCACCTTCTCCATAAACTCAGATCTGTTAACAATTTGATATTACTTTACTTTCTTTACATCAAATTAATCTGGACCAGAAACCTTCGTCCCCCTAGGCAGGTGGAAATACAACCTGTCATAATTAGTGCCTCCTCCTGCACACCCCCTAAAGGTGAGCAAAGAACCTGGGGTCTTACACAGGGCCAGACATTGCGGGGGCTCCTCTGGCCTACATCCTGCCCAAGGTCATCCCTAGTGGCCCCTGCCCGTACCTGGGTGGTCCCTGGAAGGCCGCTCAGATGCCTGGGGGGTCTTTGCTGTGGCCAGGAGTCCCAGGGCCAGGGTTCCAGCCTTCTCACACCTTCCATAGAGTAATTCTCCTTTCCTACACATCCCACCAGCACTGTGAGGAACCTGCAACCTCCACCCGCTTCTCAGGTGGGGAGGGTGCTCCCCTCTCTTTGGGCATAATTCTATCACAAGCTCGATAGCATCTCTCTCTGCCCTTCAACACACACCTGCCTTGAGGCAACAGCGCAGACCTCTGGGCTGGTAGCTGGTCTGTCATCTCAGCTCCAAAACCTCCGTCCACACTCCACACATCACCTTTCTCCTTTGTCAGCTGGCTCCTTCCTGGGGTCTGACAAGAAGGGTCAGCCAGACAGTGGAAGTTACGAGGGAGAAGGCAGAGCTCCTTACCATCAACATCGCTTCACCAAAAGCCCTTGCTGTTCGTTTCCGTCTTCAGCTGTGTTTCCCACCCTCCCAGGAGGAACGTGCCACCTCAGAAGGACCCGAGGCTCCAGGCAGAGCCACCCCCGCAGAGGTTGGAGTTGCAGCTGAGAAGCGACCCTCCTCCAACCAACTGGGTTCTGAGAAACCCCACAGTTGCTTTTGGCCCCTTCCCCCCCCAGCTCCCGCCAGGAGCTGTTTTCTGTAATGACCAGACCTGTTCCTTCAGGGGTCCCTTTCCACTCTCTGTTTTGCTAATGCCTCAGATTAAATTCTCTGTTAAGCCATACAGTGTGGTTTCCATCTGCTGCCCGAAGGCCACCTGTGGCAGGGCGGGGCAATCCAGCCCACGTCCACTGAGCAGACAGCACCGAGGCTCCTATACAGAGATGTGGCTGCTATGGTGTCATGAGGAAACTGCCCAGGACAAGGAAGATCATTTTGAATGATTAGAAGAACACCAGATGCTTGGCTTCCTTCACTGTAACAATTCAACTTGTCACTGTCACCTGTCCCCATTTGTCAAAGTTAGAAGCAGGGCAGTTTGTTGTTTGTCCACCATAGGTCGCCACTTGCTTTCTCCTGAGGGGAAAGGCTGAGTGACCTGCAGACACACAGAATATTCCTCTCGCGTCTTGTGAGAAGCACCAGCTGTACAGCCCCAAGTGAAGTCTCTTGAGAGGTTCAGTGAAAAAGTGGAAAGAAAGCACTTTGCACAACATGTTTCAACAAGACCCCGATGTTTAAAGGAGCAATCTTGATATTAAGGTTTGCGACTGCCGGGCCCACATTTAACCACAGGAAAGAGCTCAATTGGGGCAAATGTAAATAGGTGCAGGAGTCAGCAGTAAGTGTGCGCCCCTGGGAGGGTATACGATCCGGTGTCTAGGCCGCTGACTTAAACAGGTTCCAGAGCCTTGCCATTCAGTAATTTTTTTTGTCCCTCACACCTTGTCTGGAACATGAGTATCAGGGGTATCCATGCAACGTCCCCCGTGTGGGCTGAGCTCCTGCTGCCATCTTGTGGCAGTTTATGTGAGGCACACTTGAAAGGCAGAGCCACTGTTCCCCACCCCCACACTTCCATTTGCAGAGATTTGGGAGCTTTCTTGACTCTTGAGCTCTCATTTCCTTCACGAACAGAAGGAAAGGCCACTCCTCAACACACGACTGTCATTTGTGAGCGTCCCACTGGCCCTCCCATGGGAATCTCTTAACGGTCCATCGCTGAGATCTCCCATCCTCACGTGCTGTGCCATTCACACAGGGAGGTGTGTGTGTGTGTGTGTGTGTGTGTGTGTGTGCGCGCGGGTGTCACTGTTGATAGGGCAGTTACCAGCAGGATGGGCACAGACACTAGCTCTGTACTTCAGAGTCTGCCAGGAAGAGGTTGTCTCCTTTAGAGTCGGGGTATTTGGATGTCTCTAGAGGGAGGAAAAATATGAGCACCAAAGCCAATTAAAAAGCTCCATCACAGGATTGTCTTCTCTCTTTAGCCACACCCTCCCCACAATGACATTGCACACTGACACCTGGGCGCTGTCGTGACGCTTCCGTTGGCGCATGGCTCCCAGCCCTGGCGCTTTGAGGCCAGGACCTCTCCTATCCCTAACCTATATCTAACACAGCACTGAGCACAGAGAAGGCAATAAACGTTCTTGAGTGAAAGAACTCTGTGCTCTCTGATCAACATATCCTGTCGATTTTCCTTCCAGAAGCCGTTCTCTTATCCACAGCCCTCTTCTTTAGTCCCAGGGTCAACGTACTGGATGTCGTGTGCCGCCCAGATTCCGTCCATGATGAGACGCTCCTGTCCCCTTAACTGCTCAAAGCCACGCCCCTCCCCAGGAACTGCCCTCCTGCCAAAGGAAGCTATTTACCCAAGGTTAAGTCTCCTCCAGGCTGTCCCCATGCTGGCAGGCGTGGCTCCAGCCTCTGCACCTCAAATGGAGGTAACTCTGTAGGACACCGAAGCTGGAGAGCAGCCCATAGGACTGGCTGAGGCCTTGATTGTGACTGCGTCTCCGGTCACCTTCTCCTGCTGCCCCAGCATGCTTCCTTCCAGGCAGGATATGGAGCCCAGGAAAGTGACAACCCCTCCAGGGTACAACATGAGGTGCTGCACTGATTACACAAGCAACACGTGACTGTATCCAGCAACTGCAGCTAGAGAAAAACAAGAACCAGTTTCATCCAGCGAGGCTGATCCCTATGACTTGGATTTGATCTTCAGCTAATTTTAATGTCATTATAACCACCTCATTTATGTTGTGGTTACTATGACTCCCAGTATGTATCTGACGCCGTGACAGTTCCAGACGAACCAAACAAGGAAGAAAACGCAGGAGACAGAGGGTCCTGCCCAGGGGGAGGAGATGAATGAGCCATGTCAATGGGACGTCCCCAGTTCCCACCCTGATCGGGACTTCCTTGGAGCAACTCATTCTCTGAGTTCCCCTGCACTGTCCTCTCAAGTGTGTCCTTTCATTTTCAATCAATCATTTTCTCTTTTTTGCATCTGTCTCATTCTTGAATTCTTTCTTGCAGAGATAAGAACCCAGTCACCGCTGCTCCTGGTTGAGTCCTATCTCAGACATCTCCATGAGCCTCCACAGCACCTTCACCCCCGACAGGTAGAGGCTCTCAATGCACTGGAGAAAGACAGCAAGAGGCTGAGGACAATTACTCGCCTATTCAAGGCAAAGTGTCAAAGTCAGAGGAGCCTCCTTGGTAGCATATAAAGGGATACTCATCTTTAGCCTGAGAGCAGAAGCAGCTGAAGCCTGGACCAGGATATAATGGGAAGGGAGCAAAACTCCAGAGAAAACTGAATTTTCAACTTAAGGGAACAGAGATCGAGAGGCGATTGAATTCTCATTTTAGGCATGCCAAGGTGAGGGCAGCTAGAGAGTTGGGAAGGAGTTGAGACTTGAGATGGAGATCAAGGCAGTTCTAGAGTTTCCTGTGAAATTGATTGACGCCTTTGTTTTAACTGCATTGCAGTTCTACTTGATACTCTTGGGAACCTTGAAGCCCAAGATCCCCTGAACACGAACCTGCAGACGTGACCCACTCCCCACTGCTTGAAGCTGACTCCAGGGCTGCTCATCCCCTTCCTAACCTGCTCCCACCTCCCTCCTGGCTGCCTGGCCAGTAACTGGTCAAGTCACATCACCACCTGGCCAGGGAAGTGCTGAGTCGGCTAAGGGAGAAAGGGGACTACGCCTCGAAGATGCTGGAAAACCCTGCCAGTGTGCACTGGCAGAAGCAAGGGGAATATGCATGGGACTGGATCTGGAGGGTGCTGAAGCGAGAGAAACAATATAAAGTTGGATAAGAGAGTTTATCGCTGCAGCCAGTCCAGGATGTGGTAAAGCAGCCCTGTGACTTGGTCCCTACAACCTGGTAGATCTTATGGTATTCAGAGCATCTATGATGGGAAAAGAATCTGTGGCAAGTTTATGGAAACCTGTTTGGAGAATCACAATGCAAACCCATAGGGTTCTAGAGGAAGGCCATGGTATTTGCAACACAGAACTGCCTTTCAAAAACAGCTCCTGGTTTGCTGCTGG